>NC_056727.1:1060937005-1061177005 GCF_019279795.1 Protopterus annectens | reverse complement strand
GAGAGAGCGGTGAGGTAAACAATAATATGTTGTTAAGCCAATTAGACCAGAATACATGTGTCCAGTGGACACGTGTGTGAAATGGACAGCTATGTATGGGGCAAGATTTTTTTTTTGGGAACAGATTGACTTTTTTTTTTCAGGTGACAGTGGGATGTTGGGGAGGGATTGCAGGTATATTTGGGGAGGTAGTTTGGGTAGGTTAACAAACAAGACAAATAAGACGCATTCAGGGGTGGAATATGACACATGTGGAGGGTAAACACCTTGATGGGGAGGGGTGTTTGGAAATCTGAAGCCCATGAGCCCCTAGTGGTAACGGTGGGGCTGAGGTCCCCACCCATGGGCAGTCACCACTGCATGCTCACAGCCCTGAAGGTGGCTGTGCTGGGGGATGAGTAGAAGGGCCAGGCCGACCCTCTAGTTGTGACACATGGCCCTCAAGCTGAGATAGCAGATCTCTGACCGCCCTCCGGAGCTCGCTATGCATCATGACCCAAACCTGGTGATGGGTGACAGGTTCCTGTCTGCACCTGCTCCCAGGGAGGGTGAGCCCCATCCCCTGAGGTGGTTCCACCCAAAGGTGGTGCAGGACAAATGGACAAGGAGGTCCAGGGTTGGGCCCCAGACGTGCTGGTGCCCGGTGCCACGGCCAGCTGAGGTGGGACAGGTGGGTCCGCTAGGACCAGCCTTCAGAAACTTGCTATGGTGTTTAATTTTATCAACATATGTGGGTTAGTAATAGTCAACATATTCCAGGATTAGGTGTAACAGCATGCATAGATATTCCCATTAACCCAAACACCAGATATGGAACAGTTGCATAGCAAACAGAACACATGCATAAATAGAACCACAGTGGTCATTACAACAGCATGCAGGTAGATTGATGGCAGCATGCCACCAATGTGTGAGTATTTCAACATGGCACATGCATAGAAACAAATTTAAATAATTATCAAACAATAGGACATATGTCCCAACAGTAGAGTTAATTCAGGACATACCGATTGAGTTGTGTATTTAGTTTATTGTTGCAGATATGGTGACAGGGAGAGGTAGATGTCAGTTAGCAACTAGTATCTTCCTGTAGTTTGCATTACTTTCATAGTCAGTGCTGTGATCTGTACCTTACAGGTATTAGTATACTACCCTATTGCCTTAGTTTGGACAGTGGTATGCCTATCAACAACTATATATATGAACTGAGTTTTATCTGCAGTATACACTTCTTACCTGGTATACCTGTGGAGGTATTGTTTGTTAACATTACCTAACTATTTCTACACATACTCCCAGATTCAAGGTTGATTTTATGCGAATACCTGTCCATCTCTTTTTGCACACACTCTGGGCATGTCTTTACCACATGCAAGTGAACCGTGACATATTTTGACTATTGCCCTCTTAAACCTTTAGTGACTTGTACAATGACAGGTTTGTTTTATTTGACATTTTCCAAATATATACATGTCTGACAGTCAGTCATATGACATGAAATAATGCCTACATGTCAGAAAGTAGCACACTGATATGGCAGGGGGACAGGGTAACAGATGGCAGATATGGGCTGAATAACTGGACATTCTGAACATTTCTGTACACATGTGGGGTATGATTCTGCTTACAGCTTACTATCACTCCCAGGATTCGAACCATGGTTGTGTCTGCTAAAAATAAAACTCTGTCCATCACAGTTGAGTGTGCTATATAGATATTGCTGTGTATCTCTTGCCTGATTTCTGTGTATAACTTTCCTGAGGTTTTACATTCTGACCTTGTAATTACAACACTCTTATACAGCATTTCCTCAACAGTTTTATTATGTAGTACAGTGTGGGTAACAGTGATGAGTAATATCTTATTATTCTGACCAACTGCAACACTAACAATGCCATACAATAACAGTAAGCAGCACCGGTACAGGGTATCAATAGTTTATTTATAGGCACAGTGCTCGTATCTGACAGACCTATGGGAGCAATGTTTGCTAGCACTACCTGAATGTTGCCACACAAATTACCAGTTTCTGCATTACTATTATGCACATATGTCTCACTCTGTTACTGTACACACTCTGGTCACAGCTTGACAACATGGGGGTAGAGATGGGACATACTTGGCTAATTACTCTCATAACAGGTTTGTTCTTATAGACATCTGATAATCAGTTGTATGTCTTGTTTGCTGCCTAAATGTCTGGAATCATCCCACTGATTTGCCAGGAAGACAGGGTGACAGGCAGCAGCTATGGGCAGATTTACTGGACATTCTGGACATATCTGTACAGCTGTGGGGTATGAATCTGCATACAGCCTACTACCACTCCCAGGATTCGAACCATGGCTGTGTGTGCAAAAAATACAAAAGTTCATGTCGCAGCTGTGTGCACTATTTGGATTTTGTTCTCTGTCACTTACTGTTTTCTGTCTACGTCTCTCTCAATTGTACTATTTGACCTCTTGGGATTACAGCAGTCATATACAGACATTCCTACACATTTTATTTATGTAGCACAGTGTGCGTAACAGTGCTTAATACAACAGTACTATTAAGTGATTGCAACTCTACATTACCATATGATACCAGAGTGAACACATGCAGTCTAGCAGTTAGACCTTTATTGTCAGGCTATTATGCTTTTATTTATATACAACCTATATGAGACTCTTCCTGACCTATTCTCTGGTGTATGCAGTACATGCCTTAAACAATACAGGTTTTATACAGGCAATTAACTTACTACTACTTTTATATTTATTTCTTATGACAGTACATGCAAGAATATTACTAACCTGCCTCGCATCGCAACAGCTGCAGTCTACAGGCATGGGCTTCCTGGTTCACAGCCTGGTCACCTGGCACTGTGAAAGACATAAGAGGAATATTTAGCCATACATATCCATAATATACATGAGCTGGCAATTACTAAACAGGTAGTGGACTGATACTTACACACAGCTGGGACATCCCCTGTCCTCCTAGCTTCTTGGATCCACTGATCCAAGAGATCCCCCTTTCTCTGCTTTAGGTCAGCATAGTGATGCCTGACCTGCTAACCAGTTCGGGGTATGCCAGTGACACTAGTGAGGTCACGGGCGGGATGGTCCCAGGCTTCCACCATGTATTGGGAGCCCTGGTACTGACCCTGCAGCAGTCTCTGGTCATGGTTTTTCACAAGGAGTCCTGCCATGACTCTGGACTCCTGGATGCCCCAGAGCTGTGCCCAAAAGTGCACACCCTCTCCCATTCCATACATAGTGCCTACAAGGGGAAGCTACAACCAGTTATGAGATATATTCCCTCCTGTTGGGTTTAAATAAGGCTGGTTTCCCTCACTTTGCCATGCTTGGACAGTTTTGAAAATGCTAAGCTATAGGCAAACCTACTTACTTAAGGTTGGCATTGCTTAAAGGGGTATACCATTGGGCAGATTGAGTCAGCTGGCTTACACATTGCTTACACCTACTAAGCTGAGCTGAGCAATGCTTAGCTTGCTTAATATTTAATTTGCATTATATTTGCATTTTGGCATTGCTTTATTATTCATTACATGTTATATATGTGTTTGGTATCCATGATTCATGTGTACATATGCTGTATAGGGTCCTTGTATTTATTAAGGGATTTCAACACTTTATTACAATGACACCTCACATCTGGGCTTAATGCAGTACTCCAGTTCACATATTTATGTTCTGTAGTAGGTTATTCAATATAAAACTGTATATAGATTCCTTTCACATGTTCAGTTTCTATTTCCTATAGTGAGGATCTGTTTGGTGATACCTCAATTTTATGCACTGTTGTGATGGCTTAGTGGATAGCTACTGTGACTGTAATATACAGAGTCCTGGGTTCAAGACCTGCAAAGGTTGTCTATTTTGTTTCTGGGCAGAACAGCAGCTGATGCATACTAAGTGATTAAGGCACTTTTAAGCAATTGTAAGTGGGTTTGTGTGGATTTGCGTGAAGGTAAGCAATGCTAACCTCTGTTAAATATGCTTACAGAGAGTTAGTTTCAATATTGCTTAACCTGTGTGTGCATTGCTTACCCCCACACAAATGGGCTTAAACTCACTTACTACTGCTTAAATATGCTTACTCCCACTTACTACTGCTTAAATATGCTTATTCTTGCTTACTCCCGCTTACCACCGTACTAATTTAGACAGTAATGTCTAATGGTTCTTGGGAAGGTGGTGGATTGGGAAACTGTATGGATTTATCATTCATTACAAATTTTAACTTCCATTTGTATCCCTGATTCCTGTGTACATATACTGTATGGGGCATTTGTGATTATCTGTGGACTTTACAACATTATGACAATGACACCTCACATCTGCATTTAATGCAGTAATCCAGTTCGCAAATATATGTTATGTCGTAGGTTATGCAACAAAATAAATTGATCATAAAGTGATTTGACATGGAAAATAGATTGTATTGGAGTGGGACTCGAACCGGGAATGCTTGTTCATAAAGCGAATGCTCTGCCCACTACACTATTGCTGTACTGCTTCATTTGTGTATATCTTGCTTTTTATCCTCTTGTGCCATTTAAGCTGCATTAACTGTAGCTAAGCGATGGGCAAACCCACGCACCTATTGTTAAATTTTATCTGTTGTATAAAAAAACACACTTCTTTATATTTAATGTTTTAACTATTGCTCTTGTAAAATTGGAGGGATGTTGCTGGGGGTATTCGAACACCTATGAGCAATCTCACTCATTCTTATTCATACACTGCTGTTCTTCATTGCAAGGGCATGAATATTCTGAGTGCTCTGCTCTCAGACATGACCCCCTGCACTCGTACATGCTCTCTGTCCTTTTAGGAGCTCAGGCAGCGAGCCTTCATTGATATGCATGACGTGCTGCTGTCCTGTCTTCAAGATGTATTTACTAAAGGCTAAAGTATATTCAGGGGGCAAGTGTCTAATTTACCAGCATAAACCTTAGAAGGAAAAGAGTACCATTTGAAGTGTTTATGCTCCTAATCAGTATTATGATTTTTTTAATTCAAAACTAAAATGTCATTAAATAATATAGGATGTCCAAGAATTCCCCAATTAATGATAAGATATTTATAACCAAATGGTAGAAAAAATGGAAGATAATCTCATCAGTAAATGCATGTAGTAATGTTGGAGATGTCCATTTATGTTTTATTCTTTCATGTATGGGCTGTAGTAAACAGCCAATGGGAAAGGTTTTCTTATATAAACTTCCCATACATCTTATATAGACTTCCCATACATATCAAACAGAGTACCTCACTGACCCTCTTCAAGTGTAACTTTGATGAGTAGATGGGAAACCAAAAATTTGTCCCAGGGGTTCCACCTTTGTTCCTTACTGACAGGGGTGAAAGGTGCTGACTGAGTTTTCTTTTTTGGGGGATAAACTCTTGGCTAGGCTTATAAGAGCCACAGGGCCATTAGCCTAGTAACCATATGATCCTATGATCCTATATGTTAACAGATTACAAGGCTACTAACTGGGATTAATACCCAAGGGTTTTTAAAATATTGCTTCTGGATGATGGGAACTTTAGGAATATGCATGCACTCCAGTGTAACAAGAGCTACAGGTTTGTGAGTTGTTGAATATTGTTAATGTGAAGCTCAGGAGGTTAATGTACTTTAGCATTAAGATAAGACAATCTGGAAATACATTTGCAGGAACAAGGGAAGGGTATTATTATATCCAGTCTGGAAGTGGTACTAGTATAGGTAATTTGTGAGCTACTTTTGAATGTTTGTTTGGTACATCTATTCTCTGTTTAGACCTGAAGTTCTGATAAACCTTTTACACAAAGAACCACATACTGCATTGTTATTGTAATGAGCTGTCCAAACAGTTGGTACAGGGTAAGGACTTGTTTTGGCAAAATTCAGTCAATTGCCTTAAATATTTAAAACAAACACTGATCAAACTGAAAAGATAAAGCATGATGCTTTAAAAAGGTCTTATTTGGCTCTATATGAGAGTTTTATGAAATGTTTGGTATATAGGTTGAAAATTATGGGGTAAATGACTCTGGATAAGTAGATTATGAGGGATTTTGGTGAACTTATATATAAAGAGTAAGGGTAAATCTGTTGGATAAGTACAAGATTTGCTTAAAGGGTCTAGGGTTACCAGTCATTTCATAAATGGATCAGCAGTCATAATATAAGCTGACTTCTGAAGAAGGTGTACCTTTTGCAGTAACCATTTAAGAGAAGAACTTTCCCAGGCTTGCTTTAAGTATTCAACTTTGTAGCAATTTAGCAATAATTGGTTAAATTGGAACAGTTTCATTTAACACTTAAATCCTTCAGGACATGAGATAATGGTCATTTCTGACAAATTATGATTTGCTTTTCGACTTGCATAAACCAGTGATGCCACCAGAATTGCCAAGCAGTTGCACACCCGCAACACACTTCTTTTTTTTTCCATAATAAATCTTTATTATTATATTATTTTCATACATCATTAAAAACAAGAACAAAATTAAAAAAAAAAAACTACTAACTAATATCACTAACCATCACACCAAACAAATATACAATATTTACAAGAATGCTTCCATATGAAACATTAATAATAGAAGAAAAACAAAGAGTAATTAATAACATTTCAAGTAATAGACAGTTTGATTACAAAATTCTCTCCAAACATATAAATAATTGTTAATACCTTCAAGTTAAAAGTATTATGCTAGTATAATATTAAATATCTGTTCCCAAATTTTTGGATTATTAATATTTTTATTATGCGGATTTAAAAGTAGTTTATGAGCTAATATATGCCTTGTTGCCAAAACTCTAAAGTTTTCCCATGATGTTTTAGATGGGTCTAACCAATTCATGGCTATATGAAGCTTCATTAATAAAAAAATATTAATAAATATAATACTTTGTGATCTAGGGAGTTCTTTCGGGGGAATATGCAAAATCATAAATTTCCATGACAATGTTGTGCTTTGGTAACCCATCTTCTGAAGTTGAATCTTAAGGGAATTCCAAAGCTTGTATATGTATTTACAGCTCCAGAACATATGAAGAAGATCAGCCGGTTGATTCTTATAATATGGACAGGTTGGAGAGTTTTTAGAGTTAAATTTATGCAGGGTAAGGCGTGTATAATATGCATTATTCCATATCATCATCTGGGTATATATCAATTTTTGAAGAGAAGTAGATTTGATAGTCAAGTCAATTGCTTTTAACATAATACTTTTGTCTGTCAATAGGATTTTCTCTTCCCAATAGTTTGATAACAAAACTTTATCATGAAATCTAAATTCTTTAATTAATTTATTTGTTGTTGTTATATATTTAATATCCTGTTGGAGAGCTTGCCACAAATCAGAGCATTTATTCACAGTCTCATCTTCAGGTTTAAAATTTTTAAAGTAACTTATAGCAAGTTCTCTAATTTGTCTTATAATAACAAAATCATTTTTAGGTAGGTTAAATTCTTGTCTTATTTGGTTGGCCAAAATTTCAAGATATTTATATATATCAATCAAAGTTAAATTAACTATTAATGGAAACTTTTTAAGATCAATTAATTGATTATTCAATTTTAAATTAGGATTCCTATGAAAGGGTTGAAAAACCATCAATATACTGAACCAGATCTAATGTTTGAAATAAGTCTTGTAAAGAAATTATGTCCGTTTTAATGTGTTCAAAAATCCCATATAATTTCAAAGTATTTTTACCTAAAAAAGGTATTGCTTTTGGATTAATATTCAACTTTGAAATATATTTATAATTCAAGATCACCCAAGTTGGTGTCCACTTAGTACTAGTGATATCATATTTGGCAATTCTTAGAATTCTATTAGAGTTTACGATTAAATAATACATTTCAAAATTAGGCAACTCCAGTCCTCCTCTATTTTTTTGGGTCATTAATTTATCATAAGAAATCCTGGGTTTTTTTTGGTTCCCAAATGAATTTAGCCAATTCTTTATGAATTTGTTTAAAAAATGTCTTCGAAAGTTTTAGTTGGGCTGACCTGAAAATATATAATAGCCGTGGTAATACATTAATTTTAACAATTGAAACTTTTGCTAATACTGGCAGTCGTAAATTTTTCCACCTCCCAAAATCAGAAATTATTTGGTCCCAAATTGTTTTAATATTATTATTGTAGAAGTCTTTATTATCTGTAGAAAATTCAATACCTAAGTATTTAATATTTTCTTTAAATGTTACCTGCCCAACCAAAGGTAATAGCGAAAAAGGTTTAGGTGTTTTTAAAGGGAAGATATTGTTTTTTTTTTCAAGTTAATTTTATAGTTAGAGACTTCTGAAAAGTCATTAACAGCCTTCAATAATTTTTCAGTATCTGATATTGGAGATGCACAATAAATGTTAAGATCATCAACAAAAGCTACCATTAATATTTTGGTTCCATAAATTATTGGGACATTATGATTGACATTCTGCTTAATATATAAGAACAAAGGTTCAATATAAAGATTAAATAATAAAGGGGACAAAGGGCAGCCCTGGCGTGTTCCAGTCTTAATCTGTATTCTTTTAGAGAAACCTTTATTAATATACAGTGTAGTATAGGGATTACTATATAATATTTGTAACATTTGCACAAACTCATGGGAAATATTAAAATAAGGTAAAAGATCAAACAAAAAATTTGTATCAACCCTATCAAAGGCCTTCTGTGCATCAATTATAAGGGCATAAACATTAAGATTATTTTGTTTAGCATGTGTTATCATAGTATGTAATGCAAGTGTATTGTCACTGGTTTGTCTACCTGCCATAAATCCAGCCTGTTCTTTGGATATTACATGAGTCATGATTTTCTTCAGTCTAGATGCTATAATAGAGGTTAGAATTTTCATATCTACATTTATTAATGATATCGGTCTATAATTATCAGGGTTTTGGGGATCTGAATTGGCTTTATGTATAAAAATAGTTTTTGAAGCATTAAGATGAGGATCACTAATTTTATTCCTAATTATGTAGTTAAATACAACTGAAAGTATCTTACTGAAAGTATCTGCAAACCTTTTATAAAACTCCACTGTCAAACCATCAGGACCAGGTGATTTATGTGATTTCATATGTTGGATTATATATACTACTTCTTCTTCGGATATCAGTTTGACCAAGTCATTTTGAATATCCTCTCCTATTTTTGGAAACTTAATTGATTGTAAAAATTTTTCATAAATTCTGTGTGAGGACATATCCTTTTGCCCATCATAAATACTAGTATATATTCCCTCAAAAATATTAATGATATCCTCTGTTTTAGAATATATAATATTATTAAATTGTATTTCCGAAATCTGCACTGTTGTTCTCGATTGATTACTGATCCTAGCTAATGCTCTCGATGGTGTTTGAACATGATTAGCATACCTCACCAGCGTCTTATATTCTTGAAATGTTAATCTACTATTTTGAATTAAGAAGAGATCCTTTTGACATTTAAGCAGTTCCTTCTCTGTTTGTTCATTAAAATTCCGAATCAGTTTTTGATCAAGTAGTTTAATTTTTGTTTCTAAATTTTTTATATCCCTGTTTAGTATTTTTTTATAATAAGAAGCGTTTTGCAAAAGGATCCCTCTTATTTGTGTTTTAACTGTCGCCCATTCAATATCCGGGGTATATTGTTGTTTCTTTAGGCCAGCCAATAAATCTTTAAGGTAATTTGTAATTTCTTGCATTATTTCTTCCTTATTCAGCAAATTTGGGTTAAGCGACCAATTATAACCTCTTTGTCGCAAGGTATCCTTTACCTCCTTAGCAAAACTCAGCGAGATTTTCGAGTGATCTGAGAGATAACACACATTTATAACAACTATAGGTTCTAGATTAATCAATGTTCTTGAAATCAGAAATAAATCTATTCTGGACCACATTTTATGACATGGGGAATAAAATGTAAAATTATTTGTGCTATTAACTTTGTTCAAATAGTGAAAAGGGTCATAAAGTTGAAAATCCTCTTTAATATCATTCAGTGCTAATGCAGCCTGCTTATTAAATGCTCTTTGTGGGCAAGATCTATCCAACTTTGGATTTTGGTAAGCATTCCAATCACCTCCAATAATTACATAATATCTATCAAATTGTGTTAGAACTGAGTACAATGATGTTATAAATATTTGTTGATCATTACAGGGTACATACATATTTAAAAGTAAAATAGGTTTATCAAATAGGGTAGATGCAAGAGTAACGTAGCACCATCGCTCATCTTTATCTGTGTTAGAATCCAAAATTTTTTCCTTGTATTGATCTTTAATAATAATAGCTACCCCAGCACTATTTGACTTACCTTCCGATGCTACTACTTCTCTGATCCACTTCTTTTTTTTAATATCAACCCATTGATCATTCATTAAATGCATTTCTTGAAGTAAAATAAACCACGCCTTAGCCTGCAGTAAAACATGTAACGATAATTTCCTCTTCTTTAAGTTCTGGAGCCCTTTAACGCTCCATGAGTCTAATTCCCACATTTCCATGGTTGGCTGTACAATGAAGGTTTTGGAGAGAAAACATAAAAGAAAAATAAAGTAAATTCAAAACCATACATAGTCTGGAAGCAACCCTTATATCCCGTCCTACACCAGTGCTTACCCACTATAACCCCGGACCAGGACATGTATAGGTCTTGTATAACATGGAATAACAAAAGGTTAGAGAGAAGAAACAAATATAAAAACACCATATTATAACATTTCAAACATGTTCCACAGTTAAGACCTATATAATCTAACTTAGCTACGAGAAAGCCTAAACTAAACATTCCCTAACAAGCAGTGTCATGATCTACAGCTCCTTGGTTAACTATTATTTAAGCAAATCAATATTGAAAATATAATATTACAGTACATATAAAAAAATAAAACAAAAAAAGAAAGTTTTAATAATTGGATTAGATATCTATACATAAACAGCATGCAAAAAGAAAAAGAAATAACATATAAAAAAGATTTAATGTGTAAACAGAATATAACCTAGAGAGAAAAAAAAACCCATGCTAGAATATAACCCTATACTAAAATATGTATACAGCTAACTACTAATTACTAATATCCCTAGTTATAAATTCACACTATTATAGTTTTATATTAAAGCAAACTACTAACTAATTAATATAGTAGATTATCATCTCTACACAGTACATGAAAGACTATAATGACAAGTATAGTTATACAAACATTACTAAACCCTGCACCCTCTCTAAATAATATAACTACAAGATTCTAAATAAACATTTATAAGGGAAGTATATAAAATGTGCCTATGTGCTTAATTTACCATACAACAGTGTTATTTTAATGTTAAATAAGCAAAAAAGTGTTTAAAACAGTTTCCTTCAGTTTCCCAAGCCTGGAAACCCTGTGAAATATTCGCGATGGGGGACCGCATTTACAGATGGACTCCCGGAAGTGTCACAGCAAAATCTGCACCCACGACAGCATTTTAGGCTTTTCCTGTCTTCCTCCTCATCAAAAACAGTTTGTAGAAGCCATAAAACGTCAGGAAACGAGCGCAGATGATCAAGATAAGCAAAAACAAACAGTTTTATTACTCAGGAAAAGGCCTAAAGCTTTACAAACGAAAACAAAGGATTACCCAGTCCTCGAGGCACAGTAAACAATGGATCCGACCTCAGCAGCATGCCAGTCCCAACGAGAGTTCAATTCAAGTCTCTGATGCAGGTAAAGCCTTGAAAACTTTTAGAAACAGATTTCTTGCCTCATTTTTGGTGGAAATAACATGTTTAGTCCCATCCATTGTAAATATAAGCATATTAGGGTATTTCATTTGAAACTTAATTTGTTTGTCAATAAGAAATTTGCAGTATGGAGACAAAGACTGTCTAGCTTGTCTGACCTGTATAGGTAGATCCTGTGTCAGGGATATTTTATTATTTTTCCACATGATATAGCCTCCACTTTGTTTTACAGTAGTAAGTATTCTGTTTACATCTTGATGATTAAGTATTTTCACATATACAGGTCTAGGAAAGTTAGATGCTTGTAACTCTCTCAGAGATCTGTGTGCTCTTTCAATAATAATTTGTTTTACCATATCAGAGTCATTTAGAAGCACTGCAAATATTTGTAGTATGGATGGAATTAATTCATTATACTGAATAGATTCTGGAATCCCTCTGATAATAATGTTGTTTCTCCTGGATCTTGCTTCTAAGTCCGTAAATTTGCTTTGCATAGCCTGTATATCCACATCATGTAGATTAGTTTTTTTTTCGAGTAAAGTTAGTTTATCCTCATTTTCAGAAATTCGAGCTTCCATCTTATCCATTCTTTCCAGCAACTGAGTACATGAATTTCCAAATGTTTGTATTTGACAAGTCAGTTCCTTCAGAGCTTCTTGTGTGGGTAGCAGAGCATTTCTGATGTCTTCCATGTTTAATGCTTGCTCAGGTTTAGTTTTAGTCCCTGGTTACTGTTGTTCCTGTATTTTAGTAATTTTCTGTCGTTTAGAAATCACATCTTTTTCTGGTGACTGTAATTCCGAAAGTTTTGTTTTGGTAGTGGTTATATCCATGTTTTTTTCCTCTTTTGACATGTTGTTAAAACACAAAAACTTGCAGTATAGAAAGCGCACGGTTCCTTTGTTTACTTCTCTCTGCAGAGCCAGCTAATCTGATGTAATCCAGTGAAATATCTTCCTTTTTTCCGGTTTTTCTTCTTAATACAGGATAGTAAAATGTAGTTGAAGTTATTTTATGAAATATTTGATGTTAAAATCTTTATAGTATCCACTCAGGGTTTAGATTTCCTCAGGTTAAATGGAGAGCTGCAGTTCAGCAGTGCTCACAGAACGGCAGCCATCTTTGAATCCCGCAACACACTTCTTGAGGATTTCAAAAAGTTACACTAGATACTGACTCACTTTATTTGACAACTGAGGAATCTGTATACAGAACAAGAAGGAAAACTTAGAGCTGAATAAGGAAAGAGTGATTCATTTGAGATTGGAAAAGGAGTGTGACAAGGGTGCAGGTTGTCATCCTACATATTTCAATTACATCCTGAATATGTCCCACTGCATGCTGCATTAGACAAATTAAATGCTGGAATCAAAGTTACTGACATAAATAGTAAGACCTCAGAAATGCACATGATACCCCTCTGATGGCTGAAAGTGAGGAAGTGTTGAAGAGCTTATTAATTAAGGTGAAAGTAGAAATATACAACTGCTGGCCATGCCAACATTGAGATCACAGATCAGCGCTGAAAAGTAGAAAGTTCTTTAACTCTGATGTCCCTGATTCTCACTCAGAAATGCTCACTCATGTTTTTTTTAGTATTTTGTAAAATGTTTTGCAATACTTTGAAGATTTTCTATCTGAGCCTCCAATGAAAATGAGCTCATAACCTGTCAGACTTTCCCAGTAATCACATGACAATAAATAGGCTCATTTATGTATTGACAAAACAGAACAGGTGTGTGAGATCTCATGCTTCTCAGGCTATGGGATTATGCCCTTCCCCAATCTTGTATGATCTTGGAGTTAGTATATATATATATATATATATATATATATATATCTATATATATATATATATATATATATATATATATATATATATATATATATATATCTATATATATATATATATATAAAAGCAGGGGATGTGGGGACACAGCTTTTAAATTTTGCATGCACTGAGGTCATTTCTTGAAGCATTTATATAGAATGTTGATGTTCGCATTGTTAACATTTTGCAAAATGCTGACTTTTGGTGTTTTGACAAAAGGGAGTAAATATATATATATATATATATATATATATATATATATATATATATATATATATACATATGTATATATACACACACAGACACGCACACACACACATGCATATACATATGGCAGTCCTGGTATATATCAAAAATCCAGATGGTCGACCTGAATATTGTTGAACCACATTCATAGGTTCATAGGTAGGTACTAGGCTATTGGCACTAGGGCCTATATAAGCCTAGCCAAAAAATGTACCCTGGCTTTCGCCACCCAAGAAAATTATTTTCCTGTGCCCCTGTCGAGCAGAGCCACAGAAGTGATCCCTGGGGTGAATTTCCCATTTCCCATCCAATCATCAAGATTTTTCTTGAAGAGTGCTAATGAGGAGCTCTGTTTGACATAGATAGGTAGTCTGTTCCAGAGTATGGGAAGTCTCTGGGACAGGAATCTATCCCTCCAGCATGTTTTGTTTATTGTGGTGACAAGGTTTAGGTCCCTAGATCATGTAGCTCGGAGGGATTGGGATTTCTTTAAGTGGAGCATGTCCAACAGCTCTGGGTTTGACATAGCTTTGTATGTTAGGCAGAGATCGCCCCTGAGTAGGTGATATGCGATGGAGTAAAGCTGTAATTTTTTGAGACGGTCTGCGTAGGGCATCTGTTTGAGGCCAGTAATCCTCTTTGTGAGGTATTTCTGTGGTCTTTTCAGTTGTTATAGATGTCTTGTGAGGTACATACCAAAAGGGGCATTGTACTCTATAATGGGTCTAATGAGTGATGAGTAGAGGAGAACAATGACCTCTTTTTTTCTGGATGAGAATCCTTTTGTGATGAGATGAGCCATGTAAAAGGATTTCCTGACCACTGTGGCAATGTGATTATCACAGGAGAGACTACTGTCCACCTGTGTCCCAAGGTCTATTATCATATTTTCGGCATTAAGTAGACTACCAGCTATGTGGTAGTTCATGGGTACAGAGTTTTTACCAAAAGGGATGACAATACACTTTTTGGCATTGAGCTTTAGGCCATGGCTTTGACACCAGTTATCTGTCTCAGTGAGTCCCTTTTGTAGTTTGTCCACATCGTTAGGAGTTTCAATTATGGCTCCTAGTTTGCAGTCATTAGCAAACTTTGTTAGCCAAAGACCTTCTGTGTTAGCCTGCACTTCAGAGAAGTAGATACCAAATAGGAGAGGACCCAGGACTGAACCCTGTGGTACTCCACTTGTCACTGGTCTGAAGTCGGATTTGGAATCCGCTACTTTCACAGTGTGGGTTCTGTCCATGAGCCAGTTGGCAACCCATCTTGTGACATAGGGATTTATACCTAGTTTAGTGAGCTTATCTATAATTCCAGAGTGGGGGCTGGTGTCAAAAGCCTTGGCGAGATCTAGATAAGCTGTGTGAACCATTTTACCCTCATCTATGGCTTTGGTGACTGCTTCAAAGAAGTCAATCAGGTTTAGGAGACATGATCTGCCTTTTACAAATCCAAACTGGGTAGGGTCCCGAGTTTGGAGATTACCAATGTCTTTGTTTATGAGTTCCACGATGATATGTTCCATGGCCTTGCAGACCATGCTCATCAGGCTAATGGGGCAGTAGTACCCGAGGTCTGTCGTGGCTCACCCTTTGTGGAGTGGGATAACCATTGTGGTGTGCCATTCAGTGGGTACAAAGCCTGAAGTGAGGCTATGATTGAACATGGAACTTAGGTAGGGTGCCAGTTCATTCTGTAGTTCATGTAGAACGCAGCCTGGGATATTGTCAGGTCCCATGGATGCTGTGTTCTTGGCTTTGGAGAGTGTGTTTTTTACCTGTGCAGCTGTGATTATAGGAACTTTGCATTCTTCTGGTATAGAGATGGGCCCTCTAGGGGGTGAGAGGGGGGTAAAGTTAGCACTGAACCTATCTGCTAGGATGTTGGCAATATCGGTTGGTTCCATATATTTAGTGCCATTGTGCTGTAATTCAGAGCAGATGTGAGTGTTCCCATTGAGATTCTTGACATAGCTATAGAATGGTTTGTGATTGTCTTTAGAGTCAGTGGCAATTTTGTTTTCGTAACTAGCCTTGGAGGATTTTATGAGGGATCTCAGCTTCTTACTGAGGTTGACCAGGGAGTTCCTCCAGTCATGGGATTTTACTCTTTTTTGCAACAGTTTCTTTCTTCTGTTGTAGAGTTTGTTTATGGCAGAGGACCACCAGATTGGCTTCCTTTGTTTGGAGGATAACATCTTGGTTCTATTAGGGATAGCATTATCCATGCACTCGTGTAAGTGCTTATAAAGTGCATTTGTGTAGGATTCAGCATCATACCTCTATTGTCCATCTGCATGGGTGTCGTGAATTTTGCCACTTCTGTCTTAAGAAGTGTGAAGTTGGCTTTGGAGAAGTTTTTACAATGGTTTCCTTAATTGGGGGTGGGGGTGGGATGTGGATGTCTGGGCTGATTAGCTTGTGGTTGGATCTGACCAACGAGGAATTGACCTCTGGTGTGGAACACTGGTTTCCCATGTTGGTAATGACCAGGTCTAGGATATTGCTGCCCCTGGTTAGGGTGTGAATAAGTTGATCCAAGGCATTTGAATTTATGAATTCTAGAAAACGTTGAGCAAAAGAGTTGGTACATGAGTAGCTTTCCCAGTTAATGGTGGGGTAGTTGAAATCGCCCATTATTAGGGTGTTGGGTTGTACCCTAATACTTTCCAGTGTATCAAGAAATGAGGAGTGGGAATCCTGGGGCATGGTGGGGGGTCTGTAGAAAGCTACAATTTAGATTGCGGTCTTGCCCAGAGTTAGTTGCACTTGGATAATCTCGGATGCATTATGCTGTGCAACTAGCCTGGAGGTGTGGATATCCTTAATGAATATGGACACGCCTCCGCCTTTAGTGCTTCATTCTGGGTTAGGCGGCCGAAAGGTGTGGTATGAATTGTAGCCTGGTAATGTAGGGGTGCTCTCTGGAGCTTTGAACCAGGTCTCTGTCACTGCACAGATGTCAATGTTCTCCATTTTAAGGAGTATCTCGAGTGAGTGCATTTTGAGGTTTAGACTTCTAGCATTGAGTAGCATTACCCTCAGATTTTGCTTGCTTGTACCTGTTACAGTGGTGACTTTTGATTGACAAATGCAAATGGTCAACAGTTATTCAAGATTGACAGTCTTCAGGATAGACGGACAAGCTGTTCGACCTCAAATTGCACAATCTCAGAGTTAGTATATATAATCAGGGGTGGTGTGTGGGGGAGAGGGGGCAGTGGAGCATGCCTCCTTCAAAGAAACAATTTTCTTTTTCTTGTATGCATATTCTGAGGATTAAACTCTATGTAATGTAGCATATAGATGTCTGCCCTTGTAAAACAAGTCTATATTTCCATGCATTGACTATTAGTAGTATATCTATAGCTATATCTATATCTATCTATATATATATATATATATATATATACATATATATATATATATATATATGGGTGAACTACGGTTGATTGAAAACTCACTTGATTGAAAATGAAATTACTAGGATCACTTCACTGAAAGTTCACTTCACTGAAAACTTACTTGACTGAAACTCATTTAGTTGAAAGTTATAAATGACCTTTTCCCCACTGTGGTGTGACCCTGGAGTTAGTATATAAAGTAAGGGGATGGAGGGCACAGCCCCTCACATTGGGGGGTGTGGGGGTGCGTGAAACCCCCCACATATCTTGGTTATATATTTTCTTTTGGAAACAGTTATTTATTGCACTTGTAAGTATCACTGTGTATAGTTTAAAATGTTTATAATATGTGGTGGCCTATGCCCGCCAAAGCCCCCCTTACTTTATATACTAACTCCAGGTTTTCACTACAGTGGGGAAAAGGCCATTTATAACTTTCAATGAAATGAGTTTCAAAGAAATGCGTTTTTAGTGCTGTGAGCTTTCATTGAAGTGGTCCTAGTAATTTTATTTTCAGTCAAGTGAGTTTTCAATCAACCGTAGTAGACCCATACATATATATATATATATGTGTGTGTGTGTGTGTGTGTGTGTGTGTGTGTGTGTGTGTGTGTATAAAGATATAGATATAGATATACATGTACATGCATAAAATGTAACTAAAACTATTTTATTCAATTTACATCAATTAATTGCACTTTGACATATGGCTGTATTGAACACTTGAGGGGTTGGCTATTCAAACTCATCTATAATTTATTGCATTAAATATATCACCCAACACACTCTGTGATCCCGTAAGTTTTCACATCATAAGGAAGCATTTAAAGTTAGCATATGTCATTAAAGAAAAGCCTATGTAAGGAGCACAAGGGTGTCAAAATACTGATCATCTTGCAGCACTGACTGATTGTATAATAAAGTTATCAAGTGAGCTAGTTTCATAGTGTCTGTATTAATACATTTGAGCATTATCTACAAAGTTAAGTATGTCTGTTTGATATCATGCTATTTAATATTCTGAAAGTACCTGGCATTCTTTTACTCATTTATTTATGTATTTATTTATTTTATAATAAAGTATTTTTATTTTGAAAAGAAATTTCTCATATAGAATATGCTTTCAAAAGCTGGGTAATCTGCCATTCTCAGTTTAAGCTGAACTTTTTCTAGACGTCATTCAGTTGGGAGTAACTCTAAGGAATTCTTTGTGATATTCATAGCACATCATCTGTCTGTGCAGCTCCCCATATCTGATGAAATTAATATTAACCCTTTTAACTGAACAGAAGAAGCAAAGGGGACGTGCATCTAAGTCAAATGGTTTGTCAAAAGAAAGAAGCACTGCTTTACTCAGTTATTGATATAAATGGAATTAATTCATACTTTCTAGCTGGAAGTATGGGAATGGTATTAGAATACAAACTCCGATTAATAGTTAAATATCATTCCAGTGCACTATAATATTTCAAGACATCAAGCATAAATATTCCATTATTCCATTCTAAAAGTTTATTTACACCATAAGAATGCTTATTGTCTTGGGGTAAAGGATGAATATGTTGCTGGATGTTAAATAGTAATGAATGTAGCAGTAAATAAGCACATGACCTGCTTAAGGTTAAACGCCTGGGAGTACTAAATCAACAAGCTCTCTAATTAGTCAATTACTGAGTTAACATTATGATGCACATTTAAAGCAATTGTGTAGTGCACTGAATTCAGTCTTTATTTATCTTCCTTAAAATGCACAAAACAAGACACTATGCTATGTAATTGTGAACTAAAACGCTATCTAGACTCTATATAACATACCTTATACTATAGCAGGTACACCACATTTATTTGTTTATTTACTTATACATTTGTTAACCAGGTAGGTGCTTTGGCCAAAAACCTTTTTTCAGGCATGAGCCAGGTCACAAGGACAAGGAAGTATAGCAAATTACAATAGGTGAAAACAGCAAGTACAAGAAATTACAATACACAGAAATGTGATTATAACTAGCACAGTGGTAGCAAACATAGGGATGCTTTCCATTATTTAAAAGCATCAGACATTACTCAATTTATTTTTGACTGCAGTGGTGGTGCTGTGGTAGTGTTGTCGCCTCACAGTAAGACGTTGTCCTGTTCGATTCTCAGCTAGACCGTCTTCTGTGTGGAGACATGTGTGAATGGGTGTACCTTCATTGAAGGTTGTGCATCAGGGCCGGCAACTCGGCACATAAAAATCTACTGCCAATCATTAGCGGACCGGAGGTCCGCTGTGGCGACCCCAACCGGGAAAAGCCGAAAGACACAACAACAACAACATTCGCATTTGTGGGTCCAGAAGAACCCATTTTCAGTAGCAGCCCATGGAGAAAAACTCCACAAAAACAGTTAGTATAAAATTACATAATATTGGAACAGTTTGTATTAACAAGAGGCATAGTTATAACAGGCAGTACAGGTACCAAAATACATTATGAAAATATAGGTGGTACAGACAACTAATATATAAGCACAAGGCATTGAAGTAAATCCAAGGTATGTGTTCTAGTACATTCTAAAGCAAGTGTGCACTCTAGAGTACACTCAATTATGAGTGCAGACATTGAGTAATATGGGAAGAATTAGAATAACTGTCTAAAGATATACGCATTAGAAGTAGGGAGAGATCAGTGCTAGGAGTGGTGACTGTGAAGAAGTAATAGGAGTCAAGGTTTTGGATGATGGAAGTAGAGAAAAAAGGTGATATGATATAAGGAAGAGTCAAGTCTTAGGAAGATGGAAGTTAGAGCATCAACAGTGCCAGAGAGTGGAGAGATGCTGCTACAGAGCTGTTTTGAAGGAGATGTTACAAAACCACTGAAAAAGTGAGGCCTTAGTGAACCAAAGCAAATAAAACATTATTTATTTTACACTATAGTGACTGCATTCATCAAATTTATACATATAATAAGGGATACATACTAACACTACACTGCATTGAAACCCCCTGCCTCCACCCCAGTTTATGCTGAAGTAGTTAAAAAATCTCTTTCCAAAACTCGTAGGATACACACTAAAATGCATCATCCTGGTAGTATTACAGCACACTCATCCACATAATGCACAATTTTAATCCTGTTCACATACCACCACATCCAGGAGTTAAAAGGTTTGCAAACATAAACTGCTAAGGTCCACAAAGTATGCACCCACTGATAGTAATGTTGTTTCAAACTCCATGGATAGAAATGGAGAAGCTACCCTCACCAGAATGGAAATGAACATGGGGATGGTTAGCTGTCTTTCCAGAGCCAAGTTACATGATCTAACAATGACTCTAAGTCCTCTCATGTCACTAAATATGAACATGGCATACTAGTAGCTCATAAACAGTGAATGATTTTAGGCTATTTTACTGGAAGAACATGTGAAATGACATGATGGAGCTTGCTACACATGCGACTAAGGCTAGTTAGATACTGGTCTTAAGTACTATCTTGCCATAACCAAGAATAATGCCTCAGTTCAAAGATAAGTTAATTAACTTTTAAAAATTGCTGAGTATATGCTGTAATTTTTGGGAAATCCAACCTGTGTCTGTGTGGAAGGAGATGGTGAAATAAATTCCTCTTCTTTTTTTGCCAGGGACAGCTGTACATCTCTCATCATTGCATTTGCACATGGGAGAAAGCTCTGCTCTCACTGCACTTTTTTAGGAAGTCTCCATATTCTGAATATTCAGCGTTGAAAATTCTGAATTTATCAAGGTGTCTCTATTCAATGCTAGGTTTGCATAAAAATATATCTTAACCTGTGGCATCCAAATACTTGAACACATCCATATCATTATAATAACAGAGTTTTAGCTTAATTTCACCAATAACACTCACACTAAACTTGTATTCAACTCGTATCGCACATTCAGACCTGCTGATAACTATGGGAGTACCTGTGTTTGTATCAGAGACCCATTTATCATACAAAAACTCTATTGTGACCCTTTCATTGTCAGTTAAGCATTATATAGTTCATTCATATCCTGCCTTCTTTTATAAGACTGCCTATGTCATATGTGATAATTTAATAAAGATGTTTTTTGTTTATATAAAAAAGTATATCTCAGGTACCACTGTGTAAAAAAAAAAACATTTCAACAATGTTATAACAGTTGTGTAAATGCTTGCACAAATGAGGTATTGACTGTCTCCTGAAGGAAAACAGGCATGAAATGACTTTGCTCCATGAAAGATTTGGAATCTCATGAGGAATCATGACATCTTTGGATTTCCTTTTGAGAAATTGTATTTTTAACTTTTTTATACCACAAACTGATCTTTTGACATTTCTACTCAAAATAAAACATCACATGCTCTTTTTTGCACTTGAAAGTTCATAAATATATGTACTCCATAAAGTGCATTTGAAGGTGTATAGGAAAAATCACTCTGCTAGGCTTCAGCAGTCCCAGGGACTCCTTACTTTCACCATAATAAATATAATAAACTTGAATTGATGAAAAAAACTCCCTTGTGAGTCTTACCAAGAACTCATAGTGATTCAGCCTTCACTGCATAAAACTAACATAATTGCTAGCTAAAGATTACCTTCCATGTCTCCTGTTGACCAAAACAATTATCTCAATGCTTTAAATAAAATTGCTATCCATCACAATGCTATTCTCCAAGGTGACTTAAACTACCCTGTCATAAACTTTAAAACATATGTCACCAGTATTAAACATGCACAATGCTTCTTAGGATTCATTATTGCAATCTCTCTTGAATAAATTTAAGTCTAATCACTGTAGCCCCCAGAATCCTCAAAGTAGTCCTCAAAAACATGGCTCCTTGCTGTACTCAGACCCAATCAACCCTAGTTAAACCTGACCACAAATATGTTATTTTGCACTTTGTAAAAGTGTTACCCATTAAAATACTGCTGACTTTAGATGTTTCTCAAAAGCAAATAGGTTAGAATTCACATATGTCCTAAACAAATTCCAAAGTAACCTTCCATGTACTGAGCTGAGGCTGCTGCCTATAGCTCAATTTTTTACTTACAACTCAACAGTTGCATTGAGAAGTCCATCCCTTTTCACTCCAAATATACTGAGAAATTGAAAAGCACACCTTTATGGTGAAATAATCATATCAATACATTGCTTAATAAAAGAAAGAAAATAATCACATTTTACAATTAATAACCATCTCCCCACATCAACAATATCACTGAAACATGCTATCAAAAATATATATGTTCCATGTCAAATCTGACCTCAGGGTAGCAACTTCAACAAAAAGCAAGAATAAATCATTCATCATCTATAGCAGGAAGCAGAATCTCAAGCATGTGATTGTGGTAGTCTGCAATAATACTATTCCAAAGGAAATAACCAAAATCCTCGTAGATAAATTTGGATCCAACTTTACATTGCAACCTACTGCATTATTTTCAAATTCTCCAACCCTTCCACTGTATAATTATGATAGACTGAGTTGTATTGGCCCTATCCAAAGCTCCTCAGCTGGGGTGCCTTTTGTGCGGAGTCTGCATGTCCTCCCTGTGGTTGCATGGGTTTACTTGGGGTGCTCTGGTTTCCTCCCACTTCCCAAAGACATGTTGTAAGTGGATTGGACACTCTAAATTGACCCTAGGCATGAGTGTGTGTGTGTGCCTTCTGTGGAAGGTTGTGCACCGGGCTGGCAACTTGATACCATAAAACTCCACAGCCAATCATGAGCAGACAGGTGATCTGCTGTGGCGACCCCTAACCTGGAAAAAGCCAAAAGAAGAAGAAGTTCTTAATATAGCCTAGCTGAAACTCTCTTTAACTCTTTTTAACTCATCCTCTCCATAGTTATATACCTGATGTCTGGAACATATCCACTGTGGTCAGACTGCACAGGAACAGCTGTACCACTCCTCCAAATGATTATAGACCCATTAGTCTCACTAGTCTTATATATAAATGTGTGGACTGCATCATATCCAAGGTTATTAATATATACATAAGTAATATTCAGGCCCTTGACAAAAATTAATCTGTCTTTGTTAAGAGCAGATCCTGTCTCCTTATCCTTGTAAACTTCCTGAAAAGGTCACTGAAGCAAATGACAATTGCCACTGTGCTCATACTGCTTACATAGCTCTCAACTGTCCAGATTTTCACAGAATGTCCAGATTTTTTACTCATATTTTTGGGCCGGTGCTCATAAAGTTGTAGTATTTGGGCATGTCACTGACAAATCATTGAGTACTGAACTCAGAAAATAATGACAAACATTTGAGTTTCAGCCTTCATATCCTTCAGAAAATTCACGCTAATGCAAAACCTGTTATTCTATCAACTTTCTAAGTTTGTAAGAGCAATATTTAAAAAGTGTCCCTATTTTTGGGCCTTTGTCCCCCATTATTTGTGGCTTTGTCCAGATTTCTTGCTCTAAGAGGTTGAGAGGTATTTTGTCTGTGCCAAAACCTTTGCTACAGTTACTCATACAGGTAATATTGATAGGCCTAATAAACTTAATGAAAATCCCAATATTGCCTATGTCATAGTTAATTAGTTGGATAATAGAATTCATGCAGTGAAAGTTGCAGCAGCTTCTTCTAAAAGCGAAACTGTTACTAGTCATGTTCTGCAGGCTTCAGTACTGGGCTTCCTTCTTTTCTGCTTCAATAGTCTGATATTCAATCTAAGATTCCAGGTTTGTGGCTATCAATGTTTGCTGATAACTGCAAATCAGGAATGGCTATCAACTCAGCTTGTGGCACACTTACATCAGCAAATTTTTAGTATGGTAAATTTTAAGAAATGTAGTACTCTTCTGTTTGCTAAATAAAACTTCATACTGCATGAACAGCACACCCCCCCTCCATTATGAACTTAAGCACTTATGCTAACAACTCACAACCATCAATTTAATTCAACAGTAATAACTACTGAATAATTGTTAGTAACAATAACAATTTAACCAGTTTGGAATAATTTCCAGAAATGTTTCCTATAAAACTAAACATGTCTTGTACTCATCCCTCATAAACGTCCATCATTAAATATAATGCCCCTTTTGCCATGTACATGTCTAAGTATATTATTCAATATGAGAGGCTTTAGAGCCTATTATCTGAAAAGATCACTTGTCTCAAGTCCCTCAGTTACCTAGATAGACTGGCAGCCATTTACTTGTATCTAGTCTCCTATCATGTACAGTAAACTCTCAGTTAACCAGCACCCAAAGGGATTGGTAAATGCCAGATAACTGTAGTTTCTTGTTGCTTGAGAGTTACTATTAAAAATAGGCCTGACTAATACTGTACCCTATACTATTTGTTTGGTTTGACTTGTTGTCAGGTTGGGGACAGAGAGAGAGAATTTATTTCTACCCTCCTTTTTAAAACATGAAATCTCTAAAAATGTCAGATATGTTTGGGGGGGGGGGCAGAAAGTGCAACACATGAAAATTGTACTGTATTTCTTTGATATATTTTTTTGCCAGTTGCTTGAGAGTTCTGATTGCTTGAGTTCAAGTTAACTGAGAGTTTACTGTACTTCTTGTGACATTTGCCTTCCTCTATGATCTATGAAAGATCAAACATTAGTCAATATCCAACATTTGTGCAGCATCAATGGCTCCTCTAACATCCTTACCATGGATCTTCACCTACATCAAAAAATAAATAAGACTCATTTGTGGGATATGTACCTAACCCAACATTTTTCACGCTCATAATTGGATGGGTACTTATAAATTAGCCTCTTGGTTATCCTGTATAAACTTTTTTGACAAAAAAGATTAAACACCATTCAATTACATAGTAATTCACAAGGCCTGTTTAGCTACTTGTTTAGTATCAGCCAATGCAGATATGGATCTCTTGCAAGTTATATGGATTTTTGCACCTAGTATTAGCTAATACTATATTACAATATTTAGTTCTTGTATAAAGGTCAGGTGTCTGTCTAGAACCTGACAGACAACTGATAAGTATGGATATGCTATTATTATACTATGTTTGCAGACACGCTGCAGTCTGGAGTAACAGTTGTAGAGTCTGTGAACCTTGTATGCACAGCTTTTAATTGCTAACAAGTTTTCCTCAAATGCAGTCTCAATCTGCAGTCTCAGAGATGGAGCTACCATTACTACCAGCTTTGTAAATAGGTCATCATTTTATGTTCCATTAGATATCTGTAACTACAAATGAGGTTTGGTAACAAACCAAGTTGTCCTGGGACATCTTCAGTAGGGGTTAGGCTGGTATATTAATGGGAGTTAAGTGGGTGGGGGAGGTGAAAGGGTTAAATGGATGGAGGGATGATTGGGAGGAAATGAGATAAGGGTGGGTTGGGGCTTAAGGGGTTTAGACAAGTGCAGCTGGGTAAGTAATCACATTTTGGCATGAAGTTGCTACAGTGCAGGCTTACATCCAAGACGACCTGGTTGGTAAAAGGGGATCAGGTAGGCCGTGGATTAATAATTATGTGCAAGGAAGAGCTGGGTAACTTTAATTTATTTTTTCTGTTTTGCCTAGTTGCTTAGGATTAAAGGGGGGGTTGAGTTCCTTGTGGTAGTTGTATGGGGGACATGAGCTCTGTAGTCGACATATATAAGGATGATACATAATTCCACAGGCTAGATCTAAAAAAAAAAAAAAAAATGGGGGAAGTGTGGATATATATATATATATATATATATATATGTAATGTATAGTATGTATAGATAGACAGACACAGTCTGGATCGGTTCGTCAGTTAGAGGCTTGGTGGGCTTGTTTCTCCTGGTATCGTCATCGTCTCTATTAATGCAGAAAGGAGGGAGCTGTTCTCACCAATTTGGAGGTGTCTGTTCCCCTTCGGTCAGCACAATATGAGGTGCTTTTGTGTTTCATAGTGCAATGGCAGAACAACTGCATTGGTGTTAGTTTGGAATGGTTTGTTATTTCAAATGGGTGCCCCTTTTGTTGCAGCATGGTTCTTGTCGTTGTGCCCCTTGCCTGGCTAGGTGGGTGGTGGTGATGGGATCATGTGGCATTCCCTGTGTTGTGTGCTTCTAGATGGGCCCAGGATAGTTTTTGCGGGCTGAGGTATGTTGTGTTTCTGCATGCCCCAGTGCATGCATAGTGCGAAGGAGGTGAACAGCGTAGGAATATTTGGAGTTGCTTGTCTGGAAGGCGTGTAGAAGATGGTGGCAGTATTGTTGTGACTGGATGACTTTAAAATTGAGTAACTTGTTAATCCTTGTACCCATTGTAATATTTCAAGGTGATACAACTTGTTTTTGGCATAAAAGTATTATTTTCAGCATATCTCATTTAGATCCCACGGAAGGTATGGTAGCGACCATGAGTCTTGTATAATAACTGAAGCATTTCATTGGCAGGCGATATAAGTAGGCTTTCATTTGCTAGGGGAGGAATGGGGAAGAATTAACATGTAGTTTCTTGGCAGGTGACCTAGCGGTCTAGGAGTTCACTGGTCGCTGATCTGAACTGTGTGGTTGGCATGGCGACAGTCATGGAGATGGTATGCTTTCTAGAAAGAAAGGGGCATCGGGGGCAGCGTAGGTGCTGTCGTGATGGGGCCAATGTCTTACTGACATGGTTTTAGGTGGCAGATGGCAGTTTTGACCAAAAAATGATAATATTAAAGCTGTGAAGGAATTTCTCATAGTTACCATGAATACAAGTCATCCAATCATTCCAGGTCAGCATCGGTGTTAAGTTAAACTACAAAGCTGTTTTTTATTTTAAGGGGAAGAGATGCTCCTGACTGCTAGAACACAATATAAGTGGTAGCCAAAGAGGGCAGGGCAAAAATGCCTATCCAATAAGAGAAACACCTTAAATTGGTAGCATGGTTTGATTGGTGGTGTATTTATGTTTTTGTAGGATTGTCAATGGATAGAGGACTGGTACTTGTGTTAATGGGAGCTGAATGACTCCCAAGGGAAGAGCGTTCCTAGCAGAGTTTGGTATGCCCTCGTTTGGATTTTGGCAGAGATGTGGCTACATTTCTGTTTGCTGTACTAAGTTTTGGTGGGTCAAGTCTGGTTGGCTCAGGATTGGGTCGCTGTTGTGTCCCGCTGTTTGTGAAAGTCAGGAAGTGTGGGTCACCTACTTTTTTGGGATGGATGTATGCTTTGGTTTTATATGCTTATCGGGAATGGTGATTTCAGGCTGATGCAGTGACAATTGCTTATTGGTTCTGAGTTTTGACGAGCAGTGTGGAATCATCCCTGTGTTTTGGCTTTTGTGTCACTTCAGCTGGTGGCTTTGGCTTTTCATTTCTTGGTTCCTCTGGCCATTTGCTTTGCTTTAACATTGTAAGGAGCATTTGGATGGGAGGTACTTACCAAAAGAGGGAAGGGAAAGAAAAAAAAAAAAATATATATATATATATATATATATATATATATATATATATATATATATATATATGGCATGTTTGTAGTCTCTGCACTAGCACCATATTCAGAGCACAAGTCTCTTAAGTTGAAGATTTGGCCAGTGCTAGTTGCCATTTTGTAGGCAGCAAGAACCTCGGGTTGGTACTGGATTCACGCTTTCATGGTGGAGATGGTAGACCATAGCGTAGTGAGCATACCTGCACTAACAGTGGGTGGGGGTGGGTGTCTGAGTAAATGCTGCATGCTACACCTCTGCTAGCATACCCTTTTACCGTACAGTGAAGTGGAGTTGCATAAAACGACAGAAGGGATCTTTTGTGCTGCTTAAGGGTTTATTGATTGAATATCTTGCTTTTTGAATATGCAGGCACTCTTTGAAGGATGGTATAAAAAAATAAATAAATTATTACCACTCATGTAGTACTTTGTACCACGGCTTGTAGAGGAATGGCTACTCATAGCTCTCGCCCTTCCATCTTCAAATTGGGGAACTCTGGCCCTGACAGTGAGGAACAAATGGGGAACACATACTAATGGCTAACTAACCTCTTCAACTGGGAAGGGCATAGGATAGTTAAAATATGTTGGTTACTTATAAAGAAGATCTTTTAATGAATTAATATGATTCATTTCTATTATTACAACACAGTAACCTGAATGATGTAAATATACCATTTTAATGATGTTAAGTCAGGTTCATCCCCCCAACTCCTCCAACCTTAAAATAAGACGAAGGACTAAAGTGTCCAGTAAGGTCTTGCAGGAACTCAGGAAGCAAATCAAATGGTATTTTTGTTTTACATTTCTTTACAAGCTTTTAGTTCAGTTTTCAAGCTCTAGATGCTATGATGACAGCTGTTAATTCACTTTGAATAGGGTTGACTGTGGGAAGCCTTGCTATCAGCATACGTTTCGGATGCTGTCCCAGATGTACAGGCTTTGCTGAATAAAGATGGGTGATTCAAAGGTTTTGCAATTCGGATGGTACAAGCGGGGGACAGACTGGGGGGGGGGGCAGAGAATCCCATACACTTACAGTTAATGCAAGAAATGCATACGAATTGATGAAGTTGTTCTAATGCAAGAAATCACAGGCCTAAAGCAGATGCCATATACTGACCGTCTAAAAAAACTCCAGCTATACTCTGTGGTATATTGTCTACTCAGAGGCGATCTCTGCTTAACATACAAGGCCATGTCAAACCCTGAGCTGTTGGACATGCTCCACTTAAAGAAATCCCAATCCCTCAGAGCCACATGCTCCATGGATCTAAACCTTGTCATCACAGTGAACAAAACATGCTGGATGGATAGGTTCCTGACCCAGAGACTCCCCATACTCTGGAATAGACTGCCCATACATATCAAGCAGAGCGCCTCATTGGCCCTCTTCAAAAGGAACCTTGATGATTGGATTGGAGATAGGAAATTCACCCCGGGGATCATGTCAGTCGCCCTGCTAGACAGGGGCCTGGAGAAGTAAATATTGTGGGAAGAAATATCCAGAGAATTGTTATGGCTAGGCTTGAATAGGTTCTAGGGCCGATAGCCTAGTACCAGCCTATGAACCTATGAACCTATGCACTCCCAATGCAGGTATAGGGTGTAACTTTTATGGTGAAGATGGGTTGAGTCAGTACTGCCCGTTCATCACATATCATTTGTTTTATTTATTTATTTAATTAATTATTTGGCATGTGTTTACTGGGGTGATCTGACTGGGTCTACAGAACCCATTTGCAGCAGAGGGCCTGGGAGAGAAGCTCCACATACAGTACCATACAAATACAGTATAATCCAGTACAATACAAATGACATTAGGAATACTATACAAAAATAAGTGGAAAGAACATAAACAATGCTACAGGATATTACAATATATACTACACATCTGGACAATTCTATCAAGTTAAACATTATATACAATAGTTACTCTCACCGTATACATAACCTATGAGTAGATAGTGTCCAAATGTAGTATGTAGGTAGTGCAGTCTAAGACAATGACTGTCATAGTACATGAAAAATAAAATGTTGGTTTCAGTTAGGAAAATAATAGCCAAAAAGTTGGTGATGAAGAAAGATAGTGGGAGGGTTAAGAATAGAGGCTTTACAGTCTAAGCAGTAGGATAAGCATATGGTATAGAAACAGAGAAGGAGTTAGGAGAGCCTTAGGATCTTGCAGACTGAGGGAGTGAAATGCGACAGAAGAGAAGAACGAGGCTATTTGATAGGGCATTGGAAGCACAGCTTCAGTTTTGGATGCTTTGTTATAGATGTGAGTGGCGGTGGTACATTCCTTCCTGGGTTGGCAGGGTAGGTTGTCCTTGAAGATGTCTTGGAATGTGTGTTATGTATTTTGGATGATTTACATGTCTTTTCTTTCCTGCAGATTGGGGTCTTGGAATGCTGTGGCTGTAATTTGGAATAGGTGGATATAAGATGGAGCCTTCTCCTTACATATTAGAGGATTTACTTTTGTCCTTTTCTTGTAGATGGTGGTGTGCCAAGTACCAGCTGTGGTGATACACAGGGAATTCGCAGGTGATGGAAGCAGTGGCGAGCGAGGAGGCTACACATGGTGAGCGCAAGGTGGCAGCAGTTACTGACTGAAGTAAGTGGATTTCAAAGTTGAGTTTTGGTGAAGGATTTACACTGCTAGCCAAGGAAGGATAGGCATTTGAGTTGGGGATCTCAGGGTTAATTACCGTTCACTGTTCAGTATGTTAGATCAATGTCTGAACGTTGTCCCTGTTTTTGGGTGTGTGCATTCAATAGTAAAAGGGAGCAACAGACATTGGCCATAGGTAAGAGTTTGGGGTTCCTGTAGTGGGCTGGATGAGGTTACAGGTAATGCATTTTAGTTAGTGCTCATTAAGGCATGTTAAGGTGGATGGGGTTCAGGTAGGTGGCGTGATTCACAGCACTTTTAGTATCATAGGAAGTTATTAGGCTACTGGCTCGGGGATGATTACAAGCTAGACAAGTTTGGCTCTTATTTCTGGTGATATGAGTTGTAGCATAATAAAAAAAAAAGAGGGGGTGGGTTCCATACTTTGGTGCAGAGTTTGGTAACAGTTGATGGGGGGGGGGGGCAGGGATTCTTATCAGTGCATCCATGTTAAGTAATTGTTGTTATATTTGCACATAGGATTTATTGTTTTCTTTTCTTTGCATATTGCTGAAGGCCAGAAGGCATCATGCGGTAGCTTGAAAAGCGGATCTGAAAGGTGATATTTTGATCGGATGGAGATTCTTACCACCAGAATGGGGCACAATGTGGGGCTGAGTAATCACCTTATTAAGGCATATTTGAGCTCTGTGTTCAATTTAAGGGGAAAGAGACCCTGCGAGGGGAAAGGCCAGGGACATGCAGTGGTTAAGGATTGTTAGTAGTTTGAGTGTTCTGGTTTGGATGGTGGCTAGGAGGCCTGAAAGTTCTAGTCCAGATTGTCATTTGGTAATGAGTGAACTGGGGGGTGTTTAAGGCTGGGCACATAGAGTACTTCATTGGTGAGCATAGGCATGTTTTCAGGACCTAGGTCAAGGGGTGCTGGTTTTCTGCCATTTAAGGTCAGGGCATTAAAAGTTTTGGAGTTAGAATATTCTTTACAGCAATTGGGTTAATGCACAGCCAGAACTGGGTAATTTGGTGGGCTAAGGTGATATGCTAAAGTTGACAGGTTTGTGGCTATAGGTTGTCATTCCATTCAGGTTGAGCCATGATTAGTGGCTGGAGGGAAACAGTCTTAAAAGAATATATTCTCTTGGAATGGAGATCCCAGTGGTACAGTGGAGTCATTGGTAATCCTGCTTTATTTGATTTTATTAAGGTGTGTTTCAGGGATGGTATGCCAGATTCTTTACAGATGATGGGTACACCGAATGATGTTTGGCTTAACCCTTCCTGTTATGGGAGGTAGTTGGTTGAACAATTTTGGGTAGAAGGGAGGGGGAATGGCCTGGTCAGGCTGGTTGGTAGAGAAAAGGGACAGTCTTGCCCTCTTCTGTTCCCCCCGGTGTGTGGAGGTTTATTCCAAGGATTTGTGGAAAAGAAATGAGCAGCTGGAGGAAGTTTGCTGAATAGGTAAGCAAACGGAGGTAAGGATGCTGCTTATTTGGTTGGTATTTTGGCAATTTGATGAATGGTTTAGTAAACGAGCAAAGGTTTGGACACTGTTTACTGGGCAGGATAAGCAGATAAGTTGTCCTGATTAACATGACAAGGAGGTTTATAGGTAAAGTAAGCGAGCAAAGGTATGGATGCTGCTTACTGGGCAGGATGAGCAGGTACGCTGTCCTGATTAACATTATAAGGATGTTTATGATGTGTTTAGAATCAACTACACTATGTCCAGTTGTAAATAAATTGGTAATCAAAGTTATGGAAGCTTAATAAAGGTCGTCAATGTCATTTGGTGTGATGTGTTTATTGAAGGGGACCGGGGCAATGTGCATTATTAGTTCCACACACTCACTGTGATCCAACCATGTTGTGTAATGGATGTTTTTCTATATGACTATGGAGACTTACTTTTCTTTTATTGTGGCAGCTGTTAAAATAATACATCTACTATAAACCTAAGCACTGAACTGCTATAAATCTGCCTCCAAAAGGGTTAAAAGAAAGCATTAGAAAAAAATAAATTCTGTCTGACACCACAGATTACTTACACTTTTATTCATAGGGAAAGCACTACATGTTTCCAGAATAACTGAATGTGCATACTGGATATCACTGAACTTGAGCTTATTTATGTAGTTATGCATTTTTTGCATTTATTTAATGTATTATTGGTTTTGTATGGTATAACAAAGTAGACATACACTGAGTGAGCTTATTTAGAAATGTTAGAAGCTTTATATGCAACATTTACCGACCTCTGCTATTGAGAGCATATTCTCGTAATTTTTTTCAGTTCGGGAGGCTGTTATGGCCAGCAAAAAGCACTCACTTTGTCTTATCACCTGTTGTGAACAGCAAATGGATTCAATAAATGGCAAAGAGGTCACTGCATGTTTAATTGATAACTTTTAAATAACTTCCAATTGCACTTTACAAGTATAATTGGCAAACTATTATCTATGGGTACATCACTTCTGAGATAGATAATCTCAGATTTTGAATAAGGGGAATAAGGTCAAGTGTTGTGCATCTCTTTAAGTTTCATGTTTACAGAGAGGATTCTGCTGAAGGAAGATTAAATAAAGCATTCAAAAACGTTACGCTTGGATGGCCATTTGCCTTATAACCTTGAGATGGTGAAAATCTGAAAATGAGACTAAGGTTCTCAAGCAGTCTAGCAACTAAAAAAATTCTGACTTTTTGCGGTTTCCTTTTCAGAAAATTGTAATCTCTACATATAGGCTGAAATAAGTTTCTGCTGCCAAGATATGCACTCAGTAAAGGATAAACACCAAATTGAAGAATATTCTGAAGCAGTGATGTTCTTTGAGAGGGTTCTGCTGTTGTGCATTTTTATTACATTTGTCCTAAATTGCTAGATGTGTTTGTCCAATATTGTGTGTCTGTGTGTGTGTGTGTGTGTGTGTGTGTGTGTGTGTGTGTGTGTGTGTGTGTGTGTGTGTGTGTGTGTGTGTGTGTGTGTGTGTGTTTGCATGTTTGTGTGTGTGTGTGTCTGTGTCCCGAACATTTCATATGTTACAAACTGAAATGGATATCCCTAAAATGCATTAAAATATGGGAAAGTTATAGTGATAAAAGAACAATGAAACATAACATGAGGATATTAGTCACTGAAGGAAAATCTAACATGGTTTTCTCCTTATCAAAGTTCCCTGCCCTAATACAGATCCATGGATGTCATTGTGCCCATTTACTTAGCCCTTATTAGGCCAGTCACTGAGTATGATGCCTCTTTTGGCATGTATCTGCCCAGGCACATGAAATAACTGGAGTAACAGCAGAGATATCCTATGAAAAGGATACAAGGCCTAAATGATATGGCTTGCATGGACCGCCTCAAAGCTTTGTTGATGTATTCAGTCTTTTACTGACTGCTTAGAGTTGTCCTGTGTCTAGCATACATGACATCCCCTGACCCATTACTGATCTATTTACTTCACAGCCACAAGTCAATTGGTATTAGAAATACTTGATCGAGGGACCTAAACCTCTTCTGTGCTGTGCTGATGAGGTCATAACAAGGCCAAAATATGCATATCCACAGCTAGTGGAGTTTGGCTTTATTGGCCTGAAATTGTCCATTGAAATGACTTAAAAAGAAATAAATCATGGGCATTCAGAATCACCATATAGCTGAAACACCTGATGTTCATAAGGGTCATTTGCATATATCCCATGTGCCTCTGGTTCAGGAGGTTTGGGAGGTCCTGCTTGACCTACAAAGTCATGCCTGACTCAGAGCTGCTAGATATGCTATACATAAAGAAATTCCAATCCCTCCATGCCACATACTCCAGGGACCTACACTTCATTACCACAATAAACAGAACATGCTGAAGGGGCAGGTTCCTAAACCAGGGACTTCCCATACTCTGGAACAAACTTCCCATTCACATCAAGCAGAGCACTTCACTGGCCCTCTTTAAGAGAAATCTTGATGAGTTGATGGGCAATAGGAAGTTCACCCCTGGGATCACTTCAGTGGCCTTGCTTGACAGGGACACTGGGAACTAACTTTGGGCGGCATGATGCCAGGGAATCTTCTTGGGCTAGGCTTATATAAGCTCCAGGGCTATTAGCCTAGTACACACCTATGAACATTAACAGAATGGTTTGGTGGAAATGGTATTTATTTATTTATTTAACATTTGTTCACTGGGAATGTCCGACTAGGACAGAGTCTATTTTCAGTGGAGGCCCGGGGAGAGATACTCCAGATGCATACCTTTGGAATGTGTGAGGAAAGTAGAGTACCCGGAGGAAACCCATGCAAATGCAGGGAGGACATGCAGACTCCACACAGAAGGCACCCTAGCTGAGAACTGAACCAGAGAACCTCTTGTTGTGAGGTGACAACATTAACCTCTGCACCACTCTGCCACCAATATATCTTCCACTGCTCTGGAACAGACCCCCTATTCATGTAAAACAAAGCTCGTCCCTGACCACATTAAAGCATAACTTAGATCAGTGGATGGGAAATAGGCATAATATGAGACAAGATTAAGAAAATTTTGAAGAAAATTTATATAAAGATATCGAGCATAAAAGGAAACCTTTTTAAAGATACATAAGACATGGAACAGTAAAGACACACAAACTGATAAACTGTGTGCAGATTCTAAATTTTATTCTCAGACACAACAGATTATAGATATATTTACAAAATCTTATGCAAAAGAGTTTGGCTCCACAAAATGGGTAATAAGTTGTCCGGGTCTATATTATAATAGCGAAAATCCCTTTAAGCGAACACGAAAACACCGACACCTATTGCGCGAACTGTGAATATGCCGAACGTACTAAACCACGAAATACAAAAAGTCGAATCCCCATAGTCAGCCAACTCCACCTCCTACTACATACTGCCTACCCAAACAAAATAAATAAACCACATACATACACTAACCAAAACCCTACTTCTAACCCTAAAGTAAAGCACCAAAACCCTACGTCTAACCCTACACTTAACCTTACATACATTACTATCTATGCACTTATCTTAACCCACACCCTAACCCTAAGGTCTGTAACTATCGCACACTTACCCTACAGTGATATACCAAAACAAAACAAATAATCCACACACATACATTTAACAAAACCCTAATTCTAACCCTACACTAAACCTTACATACATTACCTATATATGCATTTACCTTAACCTGCACCCTAACCCTAAGGTCCATAACTATCGCACACTTACCTTATGGAGCTGTACCACAGATGAGCCAACCATGACACTTCGACTTTTTGGATTTTGCGGTTTAGTATGTTTGACATAATCGCGTTTCGCGCAATACGTGTCGGTGTTTTTCCGTTCACTTAAAAGGATTTTCGGTATTATAATATAGACCCAAGTTGTCCTAGTGACAGCCAGGTAGCCCCAGATACTGGAATCAAATTAGATTATATTGAAAATGAATTGCACAAACTGGAACCAAAAAAAGCACAGGGAGAAGACAGAATTAGTAACAATGACCTGAGAACACTTCAGCAAGAACTTACTGTACCATTATATCTATTATTCACTAGGTCATATAAATATGGGGAGATTCCTCAAGATTGGAGACATGCAATTATTAAACCAGTCTTCAAGGGAAAGGGGAGTAGGACAAACACATTTAGACCTTTAAGTCTATTTTCATGTTATGGAAAAATAATGGAGAAGGTAATACTGGATAAGTTATTGTCAGAACTGGATATGTTTGGACTTGAAACCATATATTTATTTATTTTACATTTGTTTAGCGGGAAAGTCTGACTGGAACAAGGTCCATTTACAGTGGAGGCCCGGGGAGAAAAGATCCATAACTTAACATTACAAATACAACAAATGACAAAAAAATTTCTGTACAGAGGCAGATATACAATCAGCGCTCCATGTCTTTATATGACAACACATAATCCACGAATGACAGAAAATTTCTATACAGTGGCATATATACAATCAAGGAGATTTTTTGTACCTTAGTTTGATTTGAGCAAGCTTGGTATATAGATAGCAAAACTTTGAATTCTGTTTTGGTAGTACAAAGCATAAAAATGAAGGAATGGAATCTGGAAAATAATGCTATGTGGAAGATATGTCATAGCATGAGAAATAGTTTGTAGGATAATAGTTCCTGATAGGGAGTATTTGAGTAGTGCAAAATAGCTGAGGTAAGCAGTGAGGAGATGAGGTGTGGCAAGTTAGGAGGAGAGCAGAACAGATTTTATGGGATACAGGGACAGAGCCATGATTGCAAGAGGTATGACTTTAGTGATGTCTTGAAGCATGAGTTGGATAGTGCAGAGAAGATACTTTGGTAGAGGTTATTCCTATCACCATGCATATGTTGAAAACAGATCTATTACAACCTGTAAAATGGTGTTCTATAATAATATAACAGCTATGAATGAAAAATTGTGCTGTGATATAATTTATATAGATTTAAATTCAGCATTTGACAGGGTCATACACAATACATTAGTACAACTACGTATTGATGTACTCTTGATAAGATGGATAGCTGCATGGCTTACAAATAGGACATGGCAAGTATCATACAGTAACTGGACAGATGAAATCCTTGGATACAGTCAGGGTGTCCCACAGGGCTCTGTCCTAGATCCTTACTTGTTTAGATTACATCGTTCAGACCTAACTTTTTCATCTGAGGTGTTCTACTGTTTGCATGCAGATGACCTGAAATTGGGTAAACTGATTACATGTGTTACAGATGAGGCATGTCTGCAAAATAACTTGACTAAATTGACCATTTGGGCACAGGAAAATAATATGCTAATAAATACATCAAAAACTAATCGTATGAGATACGGAAGACATAAATTGAAAGGTGAATATTTAATACAGCATACAGTGTTTGAAACTGTAGACTCGTTTAAGGATCTCGGTATGTTGGTAGAGTCAGCTATGAGTTTTTCTAATCATATCAACCAATTGGTTAATGATAGTTATAGAACTGTAGGTTGTATAAAAATATTTATAATGTCTAGGAAATAAAAAATGATGAAGTTATTGTTTGTTAGTTACATTAGACCCAAACTTGAGTATGGAATAAGAAAACAAGCATGAATAAACTGGAAAGAGTACAGTGGAAATATACCAAGGGCATCCATGGATGTGAACATTTAAGTTATGAAAAACTAAAATATCTGAACTTGTAAAATGCTTCTTATAGATATCTAAGAGGAGATCTTATTCAGGTATATAGGGCATTTAGTGACAACTACCTCTGGGAATGTTTCGGGTTAACAAAAAGTACTAGAGAATCATTAGACAACCTATGTAGAAGATTCTATAGGAATGAGAAGTGTACTAATTGGTATTCAGACAAAGTAGCTGATGCATGGAACAGACTACCAAATTACATTAAAGCAAGTACTAGTTTAGATATTTTGAAGAACAGCCTGGACATATTATGGGAGCAAGTGTTTTGGTATATTAGCAAGCTAGAAGGGCTTTTAATGCCCGTGCTTAACATATTTGTATGTACGTATGATGCTCCCATTTACTCGTAATGAACAGAGGCAGTTCCTAAGTGCTTTATCCCAATGCAGCGGTCTCCTCCAGCTATCTATGATTTGATCTACTAATTATCACTAGAATAACATAAATATAAATCTTGGAAAGGGGATAAGTGAATCTAAACTCTAAAGGATAAGTTAATTTTAAGCACCAAATGAAATAATTGGCTAGGCTTGAAATGATCTAAAAGAATAGTTGGCCTACTCCTAGCCTTTGACCCTATGACCCTGTCAATGCTAACTTAAACTTATTGGCTTTGCTGTTGCTGTGTTTGGACTGCATGCACATCTGGAAATTTTTGTGCACAGCTGATTTTGATAATGCTGCGGAATTATTCTACTAGGGTAGTTTTAATATTCTAGTGTTGTTCTTCACAGTTTTATTGAAAATCTTATAGCAATCCAACTGTCTTTATTTCTTAAGTACTCCTTTAAAATGAACTGAACTCAGCAGTATTTTAAAGCTCTTAAGACCTATCTCGTCCCCACAATAACAAGAAGAAACTGCCGGAGGACTGTTAGAAATTCTTAAGCTATATAGCTGGAAGCAACTGTTTTTAACCTGGGCTTCTGACATGTCTTCCCCTTCTTCTGGAAATAATACTTAGGGTTTCTGATATGCCCAAGTGTTTCTATTTATTATAAAGGTAAGTTATCAAGATACCTTTAGTTAGAATATATGGTTTGATAGGCCAGAGGTACATTTTGAAAATTCTAAGATAACTGTCAGTAAACAAAAAGATTATAATGAAGGCATGGCAAATTGATATATGTAAAAAATGCTAAAGATGTATTTAGTACACTACGATTTTCTAAGTGCCAAGAATTAATTTATTTTTATTTGTCTGTGACAGATGTTTCATCTCATTCTGATGTGGTGAATCTTGCTCAGACAATTTCTTTTTAATGTATTGCCTGTGGACATGCACACAGTGATCCAACAGTAAGAAGGATTTCATAAGTGCACCAGAGCAAGATTTTGGACTTTATTAGTTTTTCTTCAGTTTCTTCATGACAGTGACATATGGTTTCTGGGTAGAACTAAATACAAAACAAATGCTTCAGGGATATTTCTTTTTTTTTCCTGTTTTTGAAATAGTGAGGTAACTTTTTTAACTATTACAAGGAACTGATTCCATTCCAAGTTTTATTAGTACTATCTATCCATACAAACAGCATATTCATGTGATATCCTATTATGTTACAGTGATATTTATGGTACCCCTTATTTTTATGATCCCAAACAATACAAAATAGTTTTCTGTAAATACTTTTTTATTGAGCATAGTTTATGGTAAATATGTGTTAGTACACCAGATATTTTTTGCTACTAATTTAAGCAGTTACTGTTTTTGTTAATTGCATTTCTTCAGCAAAATATCTGAAAATGATGAGTAATAAGAAATTAAAACACAGAACTCAGCGAGTATGACAGTCACAGTTAAACAATTTCAGATGAAACAAAATTGTTTTTTCCTTAATTGTGAGAACATATGATTTGGTCGAGCTTTTGCATAAAATAATATTAATCAGTATTCACAGTCCAGATAACAGCAAAGTCAGATGTAAAGGCAAAAACATGGATTACACTGTATTGATAATTGTTAAAATGTGGCTTGCACCTTATTTGACATACGTTACTTACACTAGCTTAACCTGAAATGCAGCCATTCTTCAAAGAAATCATAAATTCAGTATTCTATATACATAATTCCTTAATATACATTCTCATTCATCATAAGAATTTAAATGAAGATGCATTATATGTCTGTAAGTGCTGCATGTTAAATATTTGCTTACTATGAACTAGTATCATATGAGAAAAAATCTAGTTATTTCTAAACATTTTTAGTTATTTGATTATATATTTATTGTCTAGTGTTTAACTATTGAAATACACTATTAGCGATAGTACAGAAGACCACTGAGGGATTTCACAAGTAATAGGATGAGTCAGCATGGTAGTTACTGGCGTGTTCTAAGGTTCAGCATTGTACTTGGTCACTACTTTTATTACAGATAGATGGAACTGTCACTTGATGTACAAGGCATAGGGTTCTCTATCTAACTACTGCTGTTTGAAGATATAGTGCTAATTAAAGTAATGTGTGTATATATATATATATATATATATATATATAAATATGTATATATATGTAGATATATATATATATATATATATATATATATATATGTATATATATATATATATATATATATATATATATATATATATATATTTATGTATATGTATGTGTATATGGCAGGGTACTTTTTACTGTATGTTACTGACATATTCTGCCTTGCTCTTTGTGGCCTTTTGGTTTATGTGTTGGCACTGATGCCACATGAGGGGTCCTGTGTCATGAAAGTAACGTACAGCTATGAGCTGTTGGCATGGTACTTTATACTGTATGCTACTGACCTATTTTGCCTTGCTGTATGTGGCTTCCTGGCTTATGAGTTGGCACTGATGCCACATAAGGGGTCCTATGGTACTGGTCTTTCAGTAGAAAAGCACAAATATTGGGATATCGGTGTACCGCTGAAGCAGTATCTGAGTGGTATAGTACTTTTTTTCATCTCAGTAAGCCTAATTTTTTCAAATTTCATACAGTATTTATTTTCCATCCACTTGCTATGATACACTTTTTGTTGGGATTTATGAAGGAATTTAGGATATTAATATTTGATATTTGATGTATGTAAAGACCTGTTAAAATAGTTATTTAGTGAAATGATCAACTTGTTGAATGATAACTAAAGATGCAAACATAATAACACCTAAGATTTAAAGTAATTGTGAAAAGGTTTTTGAACTTATTTCTATACTGCGCCTTAAGAGAACAGATAGCCAATTTAACTGTTCTTGTTATAAAGGCACTGCATTAAGAACAGCATTGAATTTATATTGAGTTGGCACAATGATATTCAGCATTAAGAACAGTATACAGATATAGGTATCCAAGATAATGCTGCTCATATGACCTTCGGAGACAAGCTAATGCATAGAGAGAGAGTGACAGTGTAGTTCTATGACTAGCAGTAATGACAACACACTGACCGTTTTATAACCAGATCTGGGAACAAAAAGGAAAAGTTATAAAATTGCTGTCTCATGTAGTAAGGTGACTAAGAGGAGGAATAAGAAGGGCACTGCTGATAGCAGGAAAACATTTAAAGATGATTGCTTGAGGTAACCCAAAAGACCCCTGCATTAAAACTGCCACATGACTGGTGACATCAGTGCAGAAAATGGCTCTGCAGCATGCATTAAAGAAACATTAGATGAACAGCATAAAGTGGATATGATTCTATAAGCAAAACATCTACTAAATATAGCTGTACAGAACTAGGACGGTTAATGAGGAGTCACACTATGCCATTTGTAATGCTACTGTAATTCTCAAAGTCTGGGTGCTAACCATCAGGAGTGAAAAAGATTATTAAATCAACACAGTTACAGACTGGTAGCCATTGCTGGTTTGTGGAATACTAGGCTCTTATGTTTTATTTCTGGTTATACCAAATCTGAATGATTACATTAGCAAACTCAAGGGGGTGAGGCTGTGATACGTATTTTTTTAAAACTATTGTTCGAATGTATGATTATAGACATACATCTGGCACATGATGATGCCCATCTTATTGTTATACTTTGTTACAGAAGTCCAAATTTTGACCCCACTACTCACTGGAACTATTTGGACAGATTAGTTAACATTATTGAATAGAGTAACATCCTGCTAATTGGAAAAGTCAGTTACACAACCTTAGTGTTAGGAGTGTGCACTTGAAGCATTTTACTGTTATAATGTGTTATCATGGCTCAGAACAATGCCTGTGGAAAACACCAGGGGGAAATCATAGATTGGGATATTGTAGATACTTATGCTTATTCCCCTGTGGGCTCCTCAGCCCATAATGCCATTGAATTTGAGATAACCAGCCTTCCTTTATCTGTATGCAGACACAGTGATACAACTTTAATGAAACAGATTATTCCGCCTCACTTAAATCACTAGACAGTGTCATATGACCAGATGTAGTTAAAGATGAGTACTTATTTGGCTATGCAACACTGAAAGATATTTTCAAGATTAGTATGGAACATAATGTTTCTAATAAATAATCAATAACTTTTAGTAGAACCACAGACATTACAGTTTATATAATAATAAGAAAAAAATCTATTTCAAACATTTAGAAAATATCCATCTAGGCTGAACAAGTTAAATAAAATTGGTAAGAATTTGAAATTGCAACTTACCAAGATATGTCTTAGTAGGAGAAGATACTAGCCTTTGAAAAACTGAATAGAAACATTTTTACAAATATATAAACAAAAATATGAAACAACAATATTTCTTTTGTTCATTTATGATAACTATCGGCTATTGACAAATGATCATAAGCAAATGGCAAATTAATTTAGTTAATATTTTATAAACGATGGCAATTATTATTTTCTTGACAAAGGGGCTTAACTTTGGCAACTACAGTCCTGATCACACACCATGTCCAGTTGTTTCAAATAAGTTTATAGTTACATACTAGGCTATCAACCACCAGAGCCTTTTTAAGCCTCTCTGTGCAGCCAAACCCAGCTATGTTCCTATGAGTCATGGGTGTTTATTAGAAGAGGGGCATGTTAGTTAGGAAGTTTCTAGAGGTTATGCGGAAGGATGTTTATGTTAATTTGGGCATTAATATGCTTCACATGGATTGGGAGCCTGTTCCAGTGTATGGGGATCCTCAGAGACACATATCTGTTTCACAATGTCTTATTTATGTCACAAACAAAACTTAAATCCTTGGATGCAGTGGTTCTGATCCTGTTCATTTTGTGGATGTGCAAAAGGCCAATCACAGCTGGATCTGAGGATGCCTTTTATGTCAAGCACAGATTGCCTCTCAGCAACTTGTAAGAGACCAAGTATAAAGATATGGCTTTAGAGTGATCCATGTAGGACAATGTGTTTATACGCTGATTTCTCCTGGTAAGGAACTTTTGTCTGGTCAGGTACATGCCAAAGGGGGCATTATATTCAGAGACTGGTCTGATAAGGTCTGAATAAACTGGCATTATGACTTCCTTGGACCCAAATGCCATGCCCTCACTTATAAGTTGGGTGACAATAAATGATTTTCTTGCTACCTTGGCCACATGTTGGTAAAGGGCTACAATGCTGTCTACATATGTTCCCCTATCTGTGATTCTGGGTGAACAGTTAGGAGTGTCTTCTCGATGGAGTAATTAGTCTGTGTGCCAGGTTTCCCAAAAGGCACTACAATGCACTTCTTGGCATTGATTTTTAATCTGTGACTTTGGCACCAGTCATTTATTATTATTTATTTATTTATTTATTGACATTTGTTGACCGGCAAAGTCTGACTCTGTAAGGAATCCATTTCTATGGGAGGCCCAGGGAGAAAAGCTCCATCCAAACATTATATCCATAACAGTATAAAAAGTATTTATAGTACATACAGATTCTAAAAATAAGAATATTAAACAGCGGAGTTACATATAGTAGGTAAACAAAGTAATTTACAGTTTTCTTGTTTGTTAACATGTTATACAGTTATGCAGATGACTTTTTTTTAATTACTGGAGATAGAGTTTGAAAATAAAGGTATGGAGGGGAGATTGCAGGGGGTTATTTTTATAGGAGAGTTAGAAGCAAAGAAGGTTCAAGGAGTCAGGATATAATTAAAGTTAGGGTTTAGTAATAAGAAGACATTGTATGAAATGATTTTAATTAAATTTGGGAAGTTTAAGTATCGTACAGGTTTGGAGAGGGTTACTTTGTTGGTAGGATAGATGAAAGCTCAAAGAAGAGGGGATGGATTATTACCTCTCTGGGTAGGTGCAGGGGCAGATATGAATACTGAGTAGATATTTTTTTAGGGTGAACTTAAATTTGTTAAAACAGTCTATGGTATTTGTGGTAATAGGAAGGGCATTCCACTGTTTTGCGATAGCATGTGAGTATTGGCACTGCCCAGCTCTTTGTTTGGTATGTGGACTGTTATGAGTTGTTAATTTCCAGAGCAGAGGGTTCTTGTGGGGATATAGGATTTTAGTATGGGTTTAAAAGGAGGGCAGCTGTCTGGGTTGTAGATAATTTTATGTGGTATAGACAGTTGAAGGAGGTCTAGGGGATGTGGGACTTCAAGCCAGCTGAGTTCTGTTAGAGCATGGCAGTGATGTGAGTGGTAGGAGCTGCTTCTGGCAAATTTGGCAATCATGTCGTAGCAGGACTAGAGCTTAGTTTTTAGTAATGTGTGCAGATTGGTGAGTATGTGGGAACCATATAAGAGGGAGGGGAGCAAGTAAGTATTGGCAAGGGTTTTTTGGTGGCACTATCCATGAACTTCTTATGTCTATACAGAGTTCCTAATCTGCAATGTGTTTTCTTTTGTCATTACAAATATGGTGTTCAAATGTAACTTTATTGTCTATGGTAACACCTAGAAGCTTAGTGTTGGATACTGTTTCAATTTCTGTGTTATTCTGAGATAATATTTTAAAGTCAACTGAGAGGGGTTTTGCTGTGAAAAGTAAACATTTTGCTTTTTTGGGTTTAAGGAGTAATTGTGATTCTCTCAGACAGGCTTCAATTGAGATTAAGGTATCTTGTGTTATTTTTTGGAGGTGCTGTATGCTATTTGAGGAGGAAATTGTGGTAGTATCATCTGTATATTGGATAATGGAGCTTAGAGGGGAGGTGGTGTGTAAGTTGTTGGTAAAACTAATGAAGAGTAGAGGACTGAGGATGGAACCTTGTGGCAACCCAGCTTGGTTAGTTTAGTACTGGGAAGACTATTTTGCCATTTTACACATTGTTGCCAGTTTGGTAGGTAGCTAGCAAACCACTAAAGGCAGGGTAGGGAGCAGCCAATATTGGAAAGCTGTTGAAGATGTTTTTTTGTGTGATACTGTGTCAAAAGCCTTTGACAGATCTAGTAGAAGTACTGAAATGATGTTACCAGATTCAATGTATTTGTTTACAGTATCCATGAAGGAGATTAGTGCAGTACTTGTACTCTGTGATGGGCGAAAGCCGTGTTGGATGGGGGTGAGTAGATTGTTATGTGTAAGATGGTGAAATAATTGTTTGTGTTAATATTTTTCTAGGAGTTTGGATAGAGGAGATAGAGGATGGAGATTGGATGATAGTTAGATGGTTCATTGTGATTGCCTCCTTTGTGTAGTGGGGTAATAATAGATTTTTTTCCAGAGGATGGGAGCATAGGAATCTGTGATAGAGTGATTAATAAGAATGATGACAGAATATGAAATAGCATCTGCAGTGAGTTTTAAGTATTCTGGAGGAAGGTTGTCAGAGGAGACAGAGATTACTTTAATTTCCTAAGGAGCTTCAGGATTAATGAGGTTGGTATTGGTTGAAGGGAGAAAAGGGTAGATTGTGCAGTTGCACTTTGTTTAACAGAGAAGGAGAAAGTGCGTTTAAGTGGGAGCTGGTGTCTTGAAACAGAGGTGAAGGGGGGTTGAAGTTGGAGATAGAGGTTGTAGTGGATGTAGAGTCTGTTATTAGTTTGCTTACTATATTGATAAAGTGTGAATTGAACATATTAGCTATTTTTGAAGGTGTTTTATCTGGGCATGGTGATGGGTTTTCTTTGCAGCCCAGGGAATGGAGGTTTGTAATACTTTTCCAGAATAGTTTTGGGTTATTTCATGGTTAGCCAATTGGTTGGATAAGCAGGATTTTTTTGTCTGAACTCACTAGCTTTTTTGCTTTGTTTCATAGTTGTTTGTAGTTTATTAGATTTACATCATTTGTTGTTCTGCCATTCTTTCCAGACTTTGTCTCTAGTTTGTAAGAGTTGTTTTGTGGTCTTTGTTAACCAGGGATTATGGTTAGGTTTTATTCTTTTGGTACAAAGATGGGTAAGGCTGCTGAGATTGTTTAGAAATATTTTGTTAAAATGATGTATGGCATTTTCTAGTGGGACAGATTTAAGTGGGTACCAGTTGGTATGTTTTAGAATATTTGTGAATTGTTTTGGTCAAAATTGTTTTGGTTTCTGATGTATTTATAGGTATGAGCTCTTGCTCTTTGTGGTATGGATCTATATGTGAATATGGGTAAACCGTCACTGAGTATACTGGGTAGGATGTTAGGATTTGAGGATTTAAGTGGATCAGAAACTAGGATCCAGTCAAGAGTGGCTCCCTAGTGTATTGTTGTTATGCATTCTGGTAGCATTGGTGTTGAGTTGGGTGAAGCCATACAGATGTATACTGTTTGTGGGGGAGTCGATTAATAAATCTTGCCAACTGATATTTACATCAGCCATAATAATGGTCTTGTTGCTAATATTTTCTGACATCCAGGCAAGGATGCCCTCTAAATTGTGGATGTTTTGGCCTGGTGGGATATATAGTCATGCTATGCATAACTGTCTTGTGTTATTGATTTGTAGGGTTCCAATCAGAATTTCAGTGTTCTTAAAGATGGGATTGTTTTGTGGAAAGGTAATATTGTGAGGCACATTGTGAGGCACTCAGGACAGATAAGGGCTACACCAGCTCCTTTTTTACTAATTCTGTCATTTCTTTGTATGTTATAGCCAGGGGCTGTTATTTCATTGTCTAGGATATGGGGTTTTAGACAGGTTTCATTGACTGCTAAAATGTCATGGGCATATTGTGTTATCCAAGTGTGGAATTCTGTGATTTTATTATAGATACTATGTATGTTTACTGTTGCTAAGATAAGGCCTTTGGGGGGGTTGGTTGGATGTAGGTTTAGTTGGGGGCCCTGGGTTGGGGTGGATGTCCACACAGGAATATTATGTGTTGGATGGGTTGGGAGTGTTTCTGAAATGTGTTTTTTTTACTATTTTTTTGTGACTAAGTGGTAGGTAGCTTTGCTAGTTATAGTATAGGGGAAGATTTTAAGTTATGACTATTCAATTAGGCTGGCTGATATATTACTAAAACAGTCTATGGGTTTGCCATTGTTTAAGGGTAAAGTCACAGATCTGGTAAATGTGGGTTGCAGTGCAGATTTGTAGGAGGTAGTCATGATCAGGAAATGAGGGCTATTATTAGAGGCACTTTAGAGAGAATGGTGCATGTAGTCAGTTACATATTGTAATTTGAGTTCTAGAATGTTCTGGAGTGGGGAAGAAGATGATAAGGGTGGGGAATGTGATACAGGGTGAGACGGGTGTTGTGAGATGGGTAAGTTACTATTAGATTGTTTGTAACTGAGTAATGTGATAGAGGGATGGAGTTTCTGGGAAGTATAATCATGGGTGGGTGGGAAAGGAGGTAGAGTAAGGTAGGGGGAGTGTAGTGAGCTCAAGCGTAGTGAGGGCAAATGGAACAGAGCTACACCCAGGGTTGGAAGCAGTTCATCAGAGACAATCAGAAAACTCTGCTCAGGTAAGTGAAAGATGGTGGGGCACAGTACAGGTGAGAGAAAAGGAGCAGAGTTACAGTATGCAATGAGGAAAATAAATCAGAGGGGTACGTGGAGAAGGATTCAAGTAATGAAGTTATAAGGTGAAAGACTGGTTGAGATGGAGAGGGTATAGGTAAGTGATGAGGTATAGAGCAGCAATGCAGAGTGTAGAGACAGACCAGAAAGATAAAGTAGGTTGCTTGACCTAGAAAGAAAGTAGAAGTTAGTGCTAGAGAGGATGGGGAGAGAAGTGATAGGAGGTGGGGAGGTGCGCGGTCTGGTGGTAGGCAGTGGCCACTATATAGCAGGTTACAGAGGTATCTAAATATGCTGCATACACTTCTTTCCAATCCAAACAGGAACAAATGAAACCATGACATCCAAGGTGAAGCAAATGCAGACAGGAAGTAGTAAATCCACACAGTTTATTTGGAGGAATAAGCGCTTTTGTCCCAAACAATTAATTTATCAGGAACTTCATCAGAAACAGTATAGATTCATCCTACACCAAATTTATGTAAGTAAAAGAAGACATCATATCCTGTCTTGGAGCCCAAATGTATAAACACCCACCAATATAAATATATGAATGTGCATATAAACACTATATTGGTATCAAAAATAAGAATGTATAAATAAAAAGACTTAATTATACACAAAAGGTATAAAAGCAGTACAAAATATGAAAGCATTAGAAAATTTTTAAAAAATGCAAAAATAATTACTACAAAAATCTATCTTTTGAGAGCTTTCAGTTTTAAACCTGGTCAGTATATGGAATTCAGGCACATTTGCCATATTAATTCCAATTTTTTCCAAACAATAGGGCCATGCACCACCTCTTTCTGATACAGATACAACTTCTAAAACAATAAATGTAAACATGTGTCCTGGACTTAATGTGACATGCTTTGCTAGTGCATTCACTTCACAACAATCTCTAGTATGTTTCAGATGTTCCCCAATCCTGTTTTTGAGTTTATGTTCTGTCTTCCCCACATAAGAACATAAACAGTTAGAACATAAAGTGCAATAAACTAATTTCTCACTGTTACAACAGCATATATGGGGTATCTTCACCTTCATATTATTGATTGCAAATGTATTTCCTTCAAAGATATAGGGGCAATATTTACACTGACCACAGTTATACATGTATCCCCCAGTAAATGGAAGGTGCTGATGCTCAAAGAGGTTTTTTAAATTAGAACTTCTTCTAAATACACATGTGGGTCTATTTCCCACAAGCTCCCTAAGATCCCTGTCACCACTTAATAACTACCAGTTTTTTTTTGCAAGATGTTCTTAATATGAAATGCATCATTTGAAAATGTAGTAGCGAAACTGGAATGGAAGTTCTGTTGTGGCACGTGTCGGGGTATTCAAATCCAATCCACTTATAGCTTTTGAGTACTGTACAGAACTGGCAATGGTAGTATCTGTAACAGTAGATATGGTTATATTCTGATAAGAAGTAGCATTTAAGATCGGTAGAAAGTCCCCATCATGCCTCTTATCCATAACTTCCCCCATCAGCTCATCTATAAGATTATAAGGGTACCCTCTCTTAGAAAACATATCCTTCAGTTTCAAACATTCATTCTCAAATGACTCCCACAATGTCACCATACGGACTGCCCTGACAAATTGGCCTGTAAGCATGGCTCATTTTTGTGAGAAGGGGTGGTGGAGGAAGCTACTGGGATATGTTTTCTTACGATAGATTTCCACTAGGAACCTGTAATTTATATTGTCTTTCTTTAGTAAAATGTCCAAGTATGGAATTTCAATATCACTACTAGTGTGTGTGAACTTCAAGAATGAGGTTGTGTTATTACTATAGTGCAAGAATGGTTTAACCCAATCCCTTGGTCCCTTCCACAAAATAAATATATCATCAAGGAAATGGGTATATGTATGGCAAAAAGGAAAAAAAAAAGATGAATCCTTTAAAAATCACCTTTCCCATTCGAGCATCAGTATATTAGCATAAAGGCCCCCCACAACATTGCCACCCCTTGAGACTGGAAGTAGTATTCCTTCTCAAAAAGGCTAAAAATACTTTTAAGTACCATATCCAGGAGTTGTTCATACATATAATTTTTTTGTTGTGGAATATTCTTCAGATGTAAATAATCACAGAACCATTGTTCCCCTATTTCATGGACAATAACTGTATACAAATCAACCGCATCAACTGTTATCAGTAAAAATTCATTATCATATATTATATTATTCATTTTCCTTAAAAAAATCCCAGGAATCGACACGCAAATGGGGTTCTCCCATTAGATGTATCTTTAATTACATGTCTAGGAATTTCGCCAGTGGGTGGGTTATTGAACCCCTGGCATCCACTATAAGTCACATTGGGGGCTGATATATCCTCTTATGTAATTTAGGTACCCTGAAAATAACTGGGGTTATGGGGAATTCTACTGAAAAAAAGTGTAGTTCATCAATGGTTATTAAACCGTCGATAAAGAGGTCCTTTATAAATCCATTTATTTTTCTATAAGTGCCATTCATTTCATTTAATGAACTCCTGTTATAACGGGGGGTATTCAGGATCAACCTCATTTTCTTGATGTAATGCTTAAAAAATTCTAATTCATCTATTTCATCACTACTCAGATTACACTTTTGTCTCCTGTTATTATTGTTTGTACATAGCATTCTTATATCCAATTCACAAACGTTTTCAAAGATCTCTAAAGCTAGGTGAATTGTGGGGCTTAAACGCACCAGAGACCCTAAAGGGGTCACGAACACGCTCAACATTTTGAAAAATGACATTGAAGTTAACCTTCCTAACATATTGTTTGAGGTCAATTAATGTCTGCATTAAATTCACAGATTTACTTGGAATAAAGGTAAAGCCTTTAGCTAGTAGCATACACTGCTTTGCTGGCTAGGAAGAGGCTATATGTCTTTTTGATTGACCTAGAAAGGAAGTAGAAGTTAGTGCTAGAGAGAGTGGGGAGAGAAGTGATAGGAGGTGGGGAGGTGCGAGGTCTAGTGGTGGGTAGTAGCTGTTGTATAGCAGGTTACAGAGGTATCTAGATACGCTATATACACTGCTTTGCTGGCTGGGAAGTGGCTAAATGTCTCTGCTTTAGTTCTTAGTTCAGCGCTAGTTCAAGGATAAAACATGTTCTCTCAGCTGGGTAAGCTCTGTAGGGTGTTAGGAGAGGTAAATTATAATTGGTTGATGCTGCTTTACTGGCTGGGAAGAGGCTAAATGTGTTTTTGCTTCTGTCCTTAGTTCAGTACTAGTTTGGGGATAAAATGCATTCGCTCGGCAGGGAAAGCTCTGTAGACAGTTAGGGCTGGTAAATTACAGTTGGTTTATCTTAATTACAAGCAGAAAATGTCTATTCTGAGTTGGCCTACTTGCAGCACAAGGAACCCAGACATTAGGACTACTAGGGAGAAGGCAGAGTAGAGAGAAAGGTGCCAAGCTGCATTTAGAGTCATTTAAATTTGCTTGTGTTAGACCCACTTGTAAGATGTTTGTATCATGGAGGAACCTATGATAGTTCCCAATTTGCAGCAATCTCAGAGAAGTAGATGCAAAGTAGGAAGTTACAGCATAGGTGAAATGAACGTATAAGATATGTACTAACTAGAATAAAAAAGACAATGTCAATGGGTCCTGATCAGATAAATGCAAGTGTGTTTGTGTTATGAAAAATCATAGATACTTTTGTACATATATCAAATCACATTTTTAATATGTTACTTTATATTGGAACTATACCTAACAATTGGAAAAACTCAAGTTTCACCAATCTATAAAATATGAAACAGGGATGAGGTTTGCAACTACAGTGCTATAAGTTTAACATCACTCCTTGGTAAATGATTTGAACGTTGTATTATTGGCAATATTAATCAGTGTAATTGGTTTGGCCTGTTAAATTAGTTTCAGCATTTATTTATTTGTCATTTTGTAACCAGGAAAGTCTGACTGGGTAGAGATTATCCATTTTCAGTGGAGGCCTGGGGAGAAAAGCTCCACATAAAGACTAACAAAGAAGAAGAATTAAATACAAGACATTAAGTTACACATGGTAAAAAGTTACATGTGGTAAAAAATTATATAAATTATAAAAAAATACATAGCTGGATACAGGATTTAGCTAGCAGGAATTAGACTTTACAAGTAAGAATTTAATCTGCAATTTATATTCTGGTTGAAGGTAATACAGAGTGAATAGATTGGTGGACAGAAAATAGATATAGAGAAAAAGGTGTAAAGGCAGAGTTCTAAGCTGAAATGTTATATTAGTTATGATGAACAGAAAGAAATAGGGAGATTAATAAGACTAGGAGAATAGTAAAGATATGACGAGATGATAGCTACATAGGAGAAGAACATGAACATACTGAAGGTTTAGAAAGATGTCTTAAATAAGGGACTTTAAAGTTTGGTAGTGAGGGATTTGTCTAACAGTTGCAAGTTGTTCCAAGATTTGGAAAAAAGCAAAAGGAGAGACTGAGGTCACTGGACCTCGGAGGTTTATAGATAGACAGAAGATGTTTATCTGAAGAGCATAAATCCTGATGAGGAAGATAGTATTGTAAGATGGAGGAGATAGCAGGAGAAACTAGGTGGTTGTTGAGTAATGTATGAGTAAAAAGTAACTGGTTCATGTGTACTTGCAGTGGAAGTTCAAGCCAGTTACGCTGTTTAAGAGATAGGCAGTGAAGAGATTTATGAGGTTGGCTTGTGGCAAAGTTTGCTATTTTTTTTGTAACATTGGTTGAGTTTGTTTTTCAGGGAGGCGTGTAGGTTACTTAGAAAAAGGGAGGCATAAAGAAGGGAAAGTAATAGGTATGTGTTGGCGAGTTTAGTTTTAGTAGAGTTAGGAATTGTTTAACCCTATATAACATGCCAAGTTTTTGATGGGTTAATTTGATAGTGTTATTTATATGCAAGTCAAATTTGAGATTCTTGTCAATAGTAACACCTAGTACTTGCATACAAGTAGATGGTGGAGAAGTTATTTGTGGATGCATTTTCTGAGAATTTTGGATAAAGGTGACAATATTGCTATAGGCCTGTAATTAGATATTTCAGTAGAACTCCCACCTTTATGTGGTGGGTAATGAAGAACTTCTTCCAGAGGGATGGGACGTAATTTTCATTAACATATCTGTTAATGAGTATAGACACAAGTTAGGCTAGAACATTTGTGGCAATTTTTAGAAATTCATGGAGAAGATTGTCAGCAGGAGGAGAGCAAGGTCTAAGTTTACTAAGCAGCTCTTTGATGAGAAATTGTGGTACAGGTTTGAGAGAGAATGTAGATTGGGATGAGGTAGCAGGTGGTGGGATGGTGGTAGAAGTAGAGGTGAAGCTGTTGGTAATGATAGAGATACTTTCTATAAAGTAGGTATTGAATGTGGAGGCTATGTTAGCATTAGAGTGGTTAGTGAAAGGTTGAGGTATTGAGTTAGTTCCAGGGTGAAGAATGTTTTTGATAGATTGCCAGAATTTCTTTTGAATGGACATAGAGGTTTGCTGAGGGTCTAAGCAATATTTGTTTTGTCTTTGATGACATTTTTAAACTAGATTGCACAGTTCTTTATAGTGAGACAGGATTGTAAGAGACTTTTTCTGGTATGTTTTCCCCACTTTGTCTCTGTCACGCATGATGGATTTGGTGTGTGATGATAGCCAAGGAGAATATTTAGATTCTATTCTGTTCCTTCTGGGGAGATAGGCTATTTTTAACATATTCAGGAATATTTAACTGCTACATCTAAAGGTAGATATTTAAGGAAGAGCCGGTTTATAGAGCTTAATATAGCAGTAAACATAAGTGGGATAAAGTTAGTTAAGTCACAGATGGTTTTACATGTATGCTGTTTGTGTGGTTGGGAGACAAGTCTAATGGTACAGATAGGATGATGGTCACTAATGGCATAAGGAAGTGTTGTAGTTTGGCAAAAGTTGTTGGGGTAGGAAACTAAAATCCAGTCTCTGACTGAGCTAGTTTGGTTGGATTTGTTGATAACGTTGGGGTAATATATTAACTGAGAAAGGCCAAATAGATTGATTTTACTAGTGGGGAAATTTATGGACAGTTTCAGCCAGTGAATATTAACATCTCCTAGGATAATGGTTTCATAAGAAATGTTGGATGACACCTAGCATAATATGTCTTCTAGAGTAGATAGGTTGTTGCCAGGAGGAATGTAGAGTATGATAATACAGAGGCTTTTGTGTTTATTTAACTTAAAGCTGGATATAGTAAGCTCAGAATTGTTGGAGGTGGAAAAGGAGTGATTATAGGGGATAAGGGAAAACTGTGAGGAATAGACTGTAGCAACACCTCCAGCTTTTTTATTGAGATGGTCTGACCTTACCATATTAAAATCTGGGGAAAAGATTTCAGAGTCTTTGATGTGTGGTTTAAGCCATGTTTCTGTGATGACAAGTATGTCAGATGATTATCGGGTAAACCAAGCATGGAATTCAGTGACTTTGTTACAGACACTAAGTATATTTATAGAGAGGAATTTGAATTTAGTGAGACTTGAATTACTGTAACCAGGGATGGGAAGGGAGTATCTTTTGGCCCTGGATTAGGATGAATATCTCCACATAGTAGTAAGAGGGTTTTAAACAGGTGAAATAAATCAGTATTATTAAAGGAGGTATAAGAAATGAGTTTGGTGTTAGGTGGGGGGATAGAGTAGTCAAATATTTTAGTTTTACAAAGAGTATGGGAAAGATTTGATAGAGGTTTGATGAAATAGGTAGGGAGTAATGATCAAGGTGGTGATATAGAGTGGAAGAGCACATGGAAGACGTACACTAAGGGGTTACTGGGATAAGGGAGGATGAGAGAGAAGAAAGAGTGAAAGTATAGAGAGGAGATGTAAGTTCAGAATGATGAGGTAGTTGGAGTAGTGATGCTGAGATTATATAATGGCTGTAAGACATATACACAGGAATTGAAGGTAAGAGTAACAACAGGCTAGATTAGTGAAGTGAGAGAGAGAGTAGAGTGAAAGAATTTGTTGGAGAGCTGAGTTGGAGGGGAAGAGAAGTGGAGCTAAGATGTATTAGAGGAAGAATACTGAGTATGGTGGGTAAGCAGAATAATACTAATGTTATGAAAAAGAGGTAAAGTAAAGTAATATAAATGCTAAGAAAAAGAGGCTTGTAAGTGGAGTTGAATAAAGATGGCAGAGGCATATAAAGGGAGTTGAATAAAAGAATGTAAGTGTGTTAGGTTGTTGAAGAAAAATGGAGTAATGGCGGGTAGGTGGAAGGAGAAGCAGAGAGAGTTGGAGTGAAGGGGGATGGTATGTTGGAGTAATGGCTGGAATTGAGAGCAAGTGATATTAGAAGGGGTGGGATTTGTTGGCTATAAATGTAGAGCTACATGGTGTTGGTAGGAATTGGGGGTAGGCTAGGGGAGAGAAGTGAACCCAGAACATAGTGCAGGCTGAACAGAGTGGCCCAAAACCTTTTCAGCTGTATAAAGTAGTAGAGAAGACAATCGGGGAAGCTAGGGTTAAGTTTACTAATGGTAAGTAGGCAGGAAATGCTTTAGCATGTATTATGGGGAGGGAGGAGAGAGTTTAGAAGAAGTAAGAATTTTGAAAATATAAGCATCGGCTAGTGGAATGGACATGAGGAAGCTGTAGGGGATGCTGGACAGACAGGTTAGAAAGGGTTGGTTTTAGTAAAGTTAAACCTGCCTTCACAATCTGAATAAAATGTTATGAAATTATTTCATTAGGCTTAGATGAAGGATTAACATCAGGTTCAACTTACTTGACATGGTTAAAGGCTTATATTCTTTATATCCAGTAGTTATTCAGTGTACTTGTTAAAGCAGTTATTAATCCATATAATATATGTTGGGTTATGAACTGGGTACAAGGTAGATCATAGTCAGTCATTGTCCGAGGTATAGTCTCAGACTACTTACAAGTAGGTGCTCTTCAGGGATCCTGTACTGGGACAATTTTTATTTAATATTGTGTGAGAATTAATACCCAGCAACAGAAACTGTTGAATTAATAAATATACGGAAGACTTTAAAGTGAGAATCATCATATCTAATGAAACTGACACAAAAACCTTTAACACTTATATGCTTGAATTAAGATCTTGGACAAATTATATTGGCCTTAGTTTAGCAAAGACAAGTGTTAATTACTATATTTAATAAGCCCAGTACTAAATAACCAATTTATTTAAAGTCTATAAGTTTAAAGGAAATTGACTTTTATACGCACCTCGGAATACTAATCAATAACAGCCTTTCCTTCAGTAAATATGCATTCATTATTAGAAATAAATCTATGAGACATCTAATCATGTTGTTGAAAAATATTGTTGCTAAAGATAGTGTCTGTTTAATGGCATTATTTAAAATTATATAAGGACAATTCTTGAATCTGTTTATTTATTTATTTGTTTATATTTGTTTACCTGGGCAGTGCACTGATCAATACTGACTAATTTCATGCTCATCTTGGGTGAAATATAAAACACTTCATAAACAAAAAACAACAAAAAAAAAACAGAAATGTAAGCAATAACAAAATAATTCAAACTAATTACATAGAAAAAACTGTGTAAACTCACCAGTGAACAAGAACAGTGCAATGTACAATCTATCAAATTGTAATATACAATATATACTTTAGTTTCTCAAGTATGTAGTCCATTTTGTATTTACACTAAAGGAGAATTAAGGTACCTAGGGAGTGCACAGAGAAGATATACTAAAAAATTTCCATCTATCACTGATCTGAATTAGTTGAATTGTGCAAGCTCTTAATATATGATTCAATATCAGTACATCAGAGGAAAACTAATAGTAGCATTTAAATGTTTTTTGTGATCCTTTACGTACAAACATTATTAATATTAACTCATATCAAGGTACAGTTAGACTAAGATACACTCATTTAAAATTATATCTATTTCCAGTCAGACTCAGACATTCATTTATGTCCATATGGATACCATTATTTTAGAATACACTGCCAGTTTGGGTAAGAATGTCAAAACAATGAACAGATTAAAAAAAATTGGATCAATGGGCAGGTGGTAAGGTTTATGGTCTGGATCTGGTGGAGTCAGTGTAACGTAATTCACTTTGACCTAAACTCTGTCTCTTATTTATGAATCTAAGTTTATTAAAGCTATGAGAGGCAATGCCAGCTGGAATACCATTTTGTAGGAGTTCTAGAGCTTCACATGACTGACAACAATTGAAATTGACACAATGAAGTAGCCCACTTCATGTCCTGTGTAGAAATTTCAACTTTAGGATGCCATCCTTCAGATGAGACATTAAACTGAGGACTCATCTTTTTGAATTGGACAAATTTACATATATGTGCATTACTATTATTTGTCATTTATCATTTTTCTTATAGCATCATTAATGTTACTATTACATAATTACCCCCACTCCTTCTTCCTCAAACATATTCTAATTTTGCATAATATTTCTTTCAAAATCTGCTTCCCACTAAATACAATTTCATTCAGTCTTTCATTCTAAATAACCCATATTACATAAAATAAGTTCTTAGCTACCCTTATCACATATTCTTTTTTCTTGTTCTCATAATATCCATACATAATATCTATATTGTTTATGCCATTGACATCCTCAAACAATTTCTTCACACAACCTTATCCAGCATTTCACAACTCTTTTACATTTCAAAAAAAAAACATGCTCCGCTTTTTCTTCCTCATGGCTCTTTCAATGTTTTTTTTTTTTTTTTTTTTTGCATGTTCACTTTTACTGATAACTTATTTATCATCAGTCTTCATAGGAATTCCTGCATACTACCTTGGTACACCACTTTTGCCTTACTTTAATGGCTTTAATTCCTTATTCTGGTAATGTTCTCATTGATTGACATAGTAATATTGTTTTATGACATTATTATACTACATCCTTCTCTTTTTCTCTATATCATCAATTTTTATTTTTTCATGTTAGCATTTTTCTTGATCATTTTTAATTCCTTCATTTATAAATTGTTTTTCTCCTGAATATTGTTTCAAAATTGTGAACTTGTCTAAAATGCTCTTGACTTTAAAGATATTCAAGTTTTGAGAAGAAGCTGGACTTTTGTTTCAGAGGCAAGGGCTGATCTGTGTAATGTCATTAACAATCTAAAAGAATATCATAAACTTGAACCACAAGTGTTTATTTGATACACATGCTTACACCAGAACAAGTTTTGCTAAACCTAGTGCATTTAATCCACAGTTGAGATCAGAATTAGGGGTGTTTTAATGACAACTAAAATAGAAATAAAGAATTTGTTGAATGATACACCTAAGTATAAATTTTATAATTTATCTAAAATGAAGATGGAAGCACTAGCAAAACTTTCCAACAACCCTGGTATTTAAATCATGAAGGCAGACAAAGGCAATGCCTTGGTTGTTCTGGATAGAGAACTGCATATCGTACAAATAGAGGCTATTTGGCATGTACCTCACTAGACACCTGCAACAACTGGAGAGGCCGCAAAAGTACCTCACAAAGAGGATCCTAGGCCTTAAACACTTGTCCTATATGGACAGACTCAAAAAAACTCCAACTATTCTCTGTCTCATATAACCTACTTAGAGGCAATCTCTGCTTGACTTACAAATCCATGTCTGATCCAGCTCTGTTAGAAATGCTACATCTAAAGAAATCCCAGTCCTGCCACACCACATGCTCCAGAGACCTCAATCTCAATATCACAATCAACAGAATAAGCTGGAGGGACAGGTTCATATCCTAGAGACTGCCCATGCTATGGAATAGACTTCCCTTACATGTCAAACAAAGCACCTCACTGGCCCACTTCAAGAGAAATCTTGACGAGCGGATGGGAAATAGGAAATTCACCCCAGGGATCACTCCACTGGCTCTACTTGACAGAAGCAGTTGGAACTAAGGTTGGGTGGCATGATGCGAGGGTAATCCAATGGGCTAGGCTTGTAAAGGCTCCAGGGCCATTAGCCTAGTGCACACCTATGAACCTATGAACCTATGAGAAGAATTTTATAAAAGACTCCACCTCATTGACATAAGTAAAGTTTATGGACATACAGATTCTCTTGATGAAGGTTGGTTATGTGAAGGTTTAATAGATAGACATTTCAATTTTGTTAGGAATGAGTTAATTTTTTCAAAACTGTTTTCAGATAATTTGATTATTTTGTTTATGGAAATGCTAGTTATCATCCTTACTTATCTTTTTTTTATGTAATTAATCTTTTTTCCTGACAAGTGAATGGTGTGGCCATGGGAGCAGCTATGTCCCTGGGTTATGCTAATGTCTTTATGATGGGATGGGGTAAAACATGTGTTCAAAAGTAAATTCTTTAATAGTATTCTTTTTACAAATGCTTTATAAATGGCACTTTTTTATTTTGGAGAGGTGAAATATCAAAGTTGGAGATAACTATCAAATATATAAATAGTGCTAGTTATTACTTGAAGTTTACATCAAGTTATAATTTTAATTTGATTTATTTTTTAGCTGTGGAAGTTTATAGATTCAACAAAAAGTTATGGACTAAAATGATGTACATAATAATGCTTACTTGAGTTATGATAACATGCATTCTAAGAAAATCAAAATTAATATTGTTAAATGGCAACTGACAAGAGTTAGTTGATTAACTGATGATGAAAGTGAATTTATCAAAGAAAGATGTTCCCCCAAATTAACTAATCTTCCATGCAGGACTAGCTTAGTCCTACATGGAAAAGCCCATTTAGGAGTAGGATGGCAGCGCACCATGCATATTAATGAAACCACGCTGCCCGAGCTCCCAGGCTTACATGGAGCGTGTACGAGTGCAGGGGGTGTGTCTGACAGCAGAGCTCTCAGAATAAACACGCCCCTGCAATGTAGAAAAGCAGAAAGTGTGAAGAGATGAGTGAGATCACTCATAGTTGTCCACATATCCCCACCAACAGTTACCCATGTGTACAACAGCAATACTACTGAAAAAGTAAATAAAGAAACACTTTTTTTTTTTAAATCTCCGATTAAAGCTAACTGTAGGTGCGCGGGTGTACCCATCGCTTAGCCACAGTTAAAGCAGCTTAAAAGCCTGAAGAGGATAACAAGGAAGATATATGCAAATGAAGCAGCACAGCAATAATGTAGTAGGCAGAACATCTGCCTAATGAGCAGGCATTCCTGGTTTGAGTCCCACTGCAGCACATTCCATTTTCCATGTGAAATCTGTATATGAACATATTTTTGCTGTATAAACTACTAAATAACATTTAAATGTGAACTTGAGTACTGCATTAAATGCATATATGAAGTGTCAGCGTCATAATGAATACGGCACTTGTAAGCAGGTTTAAGCACATATAAGCAGTAGTAAGCATATGTAAGCACTAGTAAGTGTGTCTAAGTGCATTTGCATGGGGGTAAGCATTGCCTGCAGAGAATAAGCAAAGCAGAAGCTGCCTGAGTGTAAGAAACTGTAACCGGAGGTTAGCAGTGCTTAGCTTCACGCAAACCCACGCACACCCACCTTACAACTGCTTTAAAGTGCCTTAATCACTCTGTACCCAATGGCCCATGTTCTGCCCAGCAACATAATAAACAGCTTCTGCAAGGCTTGAACCCAGAACTCTGTACACTACAATCACAGTAGTTAACCACTAAGCAATCACAGCAATACATATGAGTGAGGTTTGAACAAAGAAATCCTCACCATAGGAGAATCAAACCGGACATGTGAACTGAATCTATATACAGTGTGATGTTGTATAACTTGCTACATAACATAAATATGTGAAGTGGAGTACTGCAGTAAGACCAGATGTGAGGCATTATAGTAATAAAGTGTTGAAGTCCCCAGGACCCTATACAGTGTGAGTCACAGATACCAGACACAGATATAACATGTAACGAATTATAAATCAATGTCAAAAGGGCAATATAATACTAATTAGATATTAAGCAATGCTAAACATCGCACAGGTTGGCTTACATGGTGTAAGCAATGTGTGGGCCAGCTAATTCAATCTGCCCAGTGGTATGCCCCTTTAAGCAATGCCAACATTAGGTAAGCAAGTGTGCCCATAGCTTAGCCTTTTCAAAACCATCCAATCACGGGAAGGTGTGGGAAATTGGATGTATTTAAACCCCACAGGCGCCAATAATCCCCATAACTGGTTGCAGCTCCCTACTGTAGGCAGAATGGCTGGAGTAGGTGAAGGCACTCGATTCAGAGAGCAGTACTGGGGCATTACTGAGTCTAAATACATGGTGTGGATCATGGTCAAACACCATGAGCAGAGACTCCTGCAGGGCCATTACCAGGGCTCCCAGTATAAAGCTGAGGCATGGGACAGTCTCGCCCATGACCTCACTAGTGCCACAGGTATCCCTCAAACTTGGGAGCAGGTAAGGCATCATCATGTTGACCTGAAGCAGCATAGGGGGATCTACTGGAACAGTGGATCCAGGAGTTCAGGCAGATGGCTGATGCCCCCGTACTAAGTCCCCATTCCACTAAGTATATAATAATTGCCTAATTTGTGTATACTATGGATAGGTATGGCTAAATGCCAGTGTATTTCTCTGACCGCTGCAGATGAGTGGGCTGTGAACCAGCAAGCCAATGCCTCTAGGCTGCAAAGGCTGCATTGTGAGGCAGGTTAGTAATAATCCTGCATTAACTGTCATATCCTGTGAATAAAGGTATGACCCCTGAAGTGCTTGTGTATACTCTGATTTAATATGTTGTAGTGGTGCGTGCTATAAATAGTACTGTAGTATTAAGCAGTGTTACCCACATGGTGGTACGCAGATAAAATGTGTAGGAAGTTCTGTATAACAAGATGTTAGTCATATTGTACAACTGAGGGAGACTTAGAGAGAAAACATTGGAAAGCTTTACACCAATTCCCTCATAGCACAGTGTACTGTAATATTAACTGTAATATTTTTACCACACACAGCAGGGATTGAATCCCGGGAGTGGTAGTAAGTTGTATGCATAATCATACCCTACAACTGTATAGAATCTGTGAGAATGTTCAGATAGAAAGCTGTATGCATAATTAGACCCAACTATACAGATTGTGCTAGAATGTTCAGATAGTAAGCTGTTAGCATTATCATAACCTTCAACTGTACAGACTGCATCAGAATGTTCAAATAGTAAGCTGCATGCATAATTAGACCCAACAACTGTACAGAGTTTGCTAGAATGTTCAGATAGTAAGCTGTAAGCATAATCATAACCATCAACTGTACAGACTGCGTCAGAATGTTCATATACTAAGCTGTATGCATAATTAGACCCAACAACTGTACAGATTTTGCTAGAATGTTCAGATAGTAATCTGTAAGCATAATCATAACCATCAACTGTATGGACTGCATTGGAATGGTCAGATAGTAAGCTGTATGTATAGTCATACCCCTCAACTGTTCTGATCTGCCTAGCATGTCCAGATAAATGGCCGAAATCTGCTGCCTGGTACCCCGTTCCCCAGAGAAATTAGTGTGAGGATCCAAGAAATGTAGGCAGCCTGTGATGACATATAACCAATAGTAAAACCTGCACATAGTCAGATAATGTATATGAAAACAAACCTGTCATTGTAGCATCATACCCAAAGTGTATGAGAGCAATTCTCATAATATGTTGCATTAACACCTGCATCCAGTCAAGCCTCAACCAGAGTGTGTGCAATAAAGGATTGAGGGGCACATTAACATGGAATCTGGGAGTATATGCAGAAATTGTCAGGTAGTCTTAACAAAGATCTTCTCAACAGCTATAACAGGTAAAAGGTGTAGGCTATATGTTAAACACAAGTCCAAGTATATACTAATCTACAAATATACCATTGTACAAAGTAAGGCCAATGGGTAGTGTAATAATACATGTAAAGGACAGATCACTGCAGTGCCTAAGAAAGTTGTGAAAATTACAGGGATATAACAGTTGTTAATTGAACCCTCTCTCTTGCCCCCATCATATGTGCAACAATAACCCAATTATACACCTCAATGGGTATGTTTACTCTCTAAACTTATGTTGGAACATATGTCCTAATGGTTTATAAATATCCACATTTGGTTCTATGCATGTGCCATGTTAAAATACACCCATATTGGTGGCCTGTTGTCATCAATAAAACCTGCATGCTGTTGTAATGACCACTGCTGTTCCATATATGCATGTGTTCTGCTCGCTATGCAACTGGTTTAGATTTGGTTTCTTGGGTTAATGGGTATGCCTATGCATGTTGTTAGAGCTAATCCTGAATGCTGTTGACTATTACTAACCCATATCTGTCTGTAAACTGCAACACCAAAGATCGTATGGGAAGGTCAGTCCCAGTGGACCCACCTGTCCCACCTCAGCTGGCCATGGCACCGGGCACCAGCATATCTGGGTCCCAGCCTGGGACCTCCTCCTCTGTAGGCCCTGCACCACCTTTGGGTGGAACTACCACAGGGGATGGGGCTCGGCCCCACCTGGGAGCAGAGGCAAAGAGGAATTTGTCACACATCATCAGGTCCGGGCTGTGGTGCGTAGGGAGATTGATAGGGCATTTTGAGACCAGGTACTCCAGCTTGAGGGCCGAGTGCCACAATTAGAGGGTGAGCCTGCCCCTCCTACCCAGCCCCCAGCATGGCCACCTTTGGGGCCATAAGGGTGCAGTGGTGACTGCCCATGGGTGGGGACCTCAATCCCACTGTTTCTATTTAGGGGCTCATGGGCTTGTGACTTCCAAACACCCCTCCCCGTCAAAGGTGTTAACCCCCCACATGTGTCATATACCACCCCGTATGCATCTTTTTTGCCTTGTCTGTTAACCTACCTAACCTACCTCCCCAAATATACCTACTACCCCTCCCCAACACCCCACTCTCACCTAAAAAAAAGGGCAATCTGTTCCCACAAAAATATCTCACCCCATACATAGCTGTCAATTTCGCACACATGTCTACTGGGCACATGTAATCTGGTCTAATTGGCATCACAACAAATTATTGTTGTCCTCACATCTCTCTCAGGGGTTTCAGTGTCCAAATCTATCTCCAAATACAGCACATATGCACAGCTGTTGCTGTAGAAGAAATGGGCAGCTATGGGCCTTTTCTACACCCTTCCTGCACATCCCTGCCTATTTTCCCTACTGTCTTTCCCTTTTTGTGCCCCTTTTTTCACCACTTTCCTATCAACCCCTTTTTCTTTTCTTTTAAAGAAATGAGTGCAGGGGTAAGCAGGAGTAAACACTTTTAAGTAGCAGTAAGCGGGTTTAAGCCTGTTTGCATGGGGGTAAGCAATACCTACACAGGTTAAGCAATTTGGGAGGTAACTGAGACTAAGAAACAGTAACCAGAACTTAGCAGTGCTTACCATCTCGCAAACAAGCGCAAACCCGCTTACAACTACTCAAAAGTGCCTTATTCACTCTGTATCCATCGGCCCTTGTTCTGCCTGGCAACAAAATAAACAGCCTCTGTTAGGCACAAACCCAGAACCCTACACAACATAGCCAAAGTGATTTACCACTAAGCTATTTCAGATACACATAACCCTGCTGTATTCACAAACAAATCATCCAGCCCAGTCATTCAACAGTACAGAGAATGTATTCCAATATGTAGATGTATGTGTGTAAGTAAATATATTGTCTAAACAGGTACAACATATTGATATATGTATATATATATATATATATATATATATATATATATATACATATATAACTATATATGAACATATATACATGCATATGCCCACATCTATAGATATATATGCCTACATCCATATGTGTACATATATACAGCAATGTATATATATATATATATATATATATATATATATATATATATATATATATATATGTAAACAGATATATATATATATATATATATATATATATATATATATATATATATATATATATATATATATATATATATATATAGATATATATATATATATATGAACATACATCTGTAGATAAAGTGGGAACATAGCAAAAACATATATGTCCACATGCACCATTAATGGGGTCGAGAGGCACAAACAACATAGGTCTTGCACAAATAAGTTTTTCACCTCACAGCCAAACCCGTCTGCCCTGCAATGCACTACCAACTGTTGCAGATCCCATAACCAGGACCTTACATGATAAGGGCACAAGATGTTAACAGTACTTCATCCCACCTGTATGATGTCAGGCTGGTATCTGTAGCATATGCAGTACAGTCAGGCTTATAATGGCTCCCAGTTTGCCATCATCTGTTTCCTTTGTCAGCCAGAGTCCTGTACTGTTTGCCTGTACTTCAGAGGTGTAGATGCCAAACAACAATGGTCCCAGGACTGAACCTTGAGATACTCCACTTGTCACTTGTCTGGAGCTGGATTTGGAGTCAGTTACATCTACAGTTTGGGTTCTGTCAGTAAGCTATGTGGAAAACCATTGAGTGGCATAGGGATTTATGTCCGGCTTAGTATGGTAATCTATATTTCCAGACTGGGGGATGGTGTTGAAGGGCTTGGTGAGGTCCACATAGGCTGTGTGGACTGCCTTACCCCCTTCAACAGCTATGCAGACTGATTCAAAGCAGTCAATCAGTTTCAGGAGACAAGACCGGCCCTCCATGAGTCCAATCTGTGTGGGGTCCAGTGTTTGAGGGTTGCCAATGTCTGCGTTCAGAAATTCCATGATAATCCATTCCATGGCCATGCAGATCAGGCACCAGACTGATGTGACAGTAGTTCCTGGGATCCAAGGTGGAGCCCCCACTTGTGGAGTGAGATAACTGCAGCTGTGCTCCACTCAGTGGGCACCAGGCCTGATGTGAGGCTATGATTACACATGACAGTTAGGTGATCTGCCATTTATTTTCATTGTTCATGTAGTACACAGCCCAGGATGTCACCTAGTCCCATGGATGCTGTATTCTTAGCTGTGGATAGTGCAATTTCTACCTGTGTGGCCATGATTACTGGAAATTGAAACTCTTTTCGTGTTGACATGGACCCTTTTGGGGGGTGAGAGGGGGGTGAATGTGGCACTAAATCAATCTGCCAGGATATTGGCAAAATCCGTGGGAGTAGTGTATGTAATGCCATTCTGTTGTAGCTCAGAGCACTTCTGAGCATTGCCATTTAGATTCAGGACATAATTATAGAATGCTGTGTAGTTGTCTGTGGAATCTGTGGCAATTTTAGTTATGTAACCAGCTTTGGAGGATTCCATGAGGGATCTCAACATATTACTGGGGCTGGTAAGGGAGTTGTTTGCATCCTTGGATTATCCTTTTTTTTCTTCAACAGTGTCTACCTTCTGTTGTATAGTCTGTTTATGGCAGGGGACCACCAGACTGGCTTGCTTATTTGGGAGGAGAGCATTGTGGTTCTATGTGGGATGTTAGGAATTAAGCACATGTGGATGTGCTCATACAATGCCTTAGTGAAGGATTCATCAGTTGACCTTTCAGCTCCAAGATTCATGGGTGTCACAAACATTGTCACTTCTGACTTGAGTAGCATGAAGTTAGCTTTGGAGAGGTCTTTTGCAGCCAACTGTATATACATTCCTTTCACATGTTCAATTTGATCATGCTATGGTGGGATTACTTTGGTGAAACCTCAGTCTCATGTACTGCTGTGATGGCTTAGTGGTTAACCACTGTGACTGTAGTGTACAGGGTCCTGGGTTCATGACCTGCAAAGGCAGGTTATTTTTGTTCTGGCCAGAACACCGGTTGATGCATACAGACTAATTAGGGCATTTTAGGTTAGTCACACTCAATACAATTCAAATGCCTTACTTTGGCAATCTTGCTGATGTCACTCACTGTAAAATACACCTTTGGGGAAGGAGTACTCCAGTAATCTCCATGGTGTGTCCTATAATTGTGCAGTGCTATAGTGTAATAACTAGTTAGGTAGGAGTTCAAGTCCCAGATGTGACAGGTGTGTGTGTGTGTGTGTGTGTGTGTGTGTGTGTGTGTGTGTGTGTGTGTGTGTGTGTGTGTATGTGTGTGTGTCTTAATGTATCCATGTTTGTTGTTCATGTCCTGTGTGGAGGTGGTTGTGAGTATGTAACACCTGGACTCAATGTGGAGTGGGTTTTGCAAATTTCTTATATGGTGCCCCTAGTATATATCACAATATCCCCTGTACAGGGATAACAGATGTGATATCAGTACATAGTCAGTCAGGGGTTCCATACCCTGGACTGGTAGGTGTTTATTAAAGTGGATTTTACGCTATTTTTTTCGACTGGGACATTATTATTGGTGCTGTTACAAGTATATTGTATTTCGTTTTGCTACTTTATCCGTTTTGCTACCTTCAGTGAACTAACTTGTCCAGTATAGTTCATTTTTCTTTTTATTTGGTTTATTTTGGTGGCATGGCGGAAGCAGTTGAAGAATCTTTACTTAACATGTCCATACACCCGACGCCATCGGCTATGGGTGAAAACATTAATGCTATACTGCTAACTACATTAATTGATATCCAGGCTTCGCTGAAAATTCTCATTTCTAAATCGGAAGAACAGAGCGGTGCGGAAAGGACGTCGAGCCCTATGACATCATTTCAGGAGGACAACACGGTGGTGGATCTGGGTAGTCCTGCCAGAGAGGAGAACGTACGTGAAACAAGAGAGGAACGGACGTGGAGCAAGAAAGAAAGGTCTGCAATTTCCAGTCCGTGGTATAAAGGAAACGTGCTGTGAGCAGTTATTACAGGGAAGCGACAATCCGTTTCAGAATATAAGCCATTCTGCTACCAGTAATGACTTCGATCCATTTCAACTCAACGGGAACAGCTATTGAGACTGTTAAGAAGGTACAAATCCTTACAATTAGAGAACTGTTACTTCCTTAAATGTATGGAGCTTGGTATAGTACCTAAAGGCTTACGGTTCTTCAAATGCCCCAATGGGGTTTATTTGGGGAACCCAATGTTTAAAACTTTAGTGACATTTTTCAACGAAGCCGGATTACAGTTTCTGAAGTTGCTAAGTGAGAACAATAAGCAAAAGATGGACTTATTACGTACAGAAATTAATGTGATTGAAAATAATATAAAGAGTAAATTATCTGATGAAAATTTTGAAATGTTATTCAATACATTATCTCGTGAAATAAATATTCATGCTACAGAAGTATTTAATAGAAAATACTCTAAACTGTCACGGGATATGGAAGTTTATAAAAATGACGCTGCTTATAATAATTTTGCACCTAATGTAAGGGGAAATAATTATATTGAGAGGAATAATAATAATAGAGTGGTTAGAAATGAAAAGGTTGGACAACGCTCATTTAGTGAAGTGGTGGGGAGAGGGACGAGTACATCTGACAGTAATGTGAATATGTTAGACATAGAAAATAATGATAGACATGTCAGTACTTCCAACAATATCACAAGGGTTAGTGCTCCAAGTGATAATTATGTTAGTAACAACAACAGCAGTGAGGGAGGTAAACCACAAAGAACAAGTCTGAATAGGCCTTTACAGAGTACAGAACAGCAAGATGTGATAGTAAAACAGAAAACAGTGAATGAGGCCTTAATGGCCAAAAGGAGTCAAAGCAATAAATCTACGGTTCTTACTAGAAGCCATACTTTTTTGGGGTCAAATTTGTCGGGGGACGAAGCATAACAAATGAATTTGATTGTTTCAATATAATTAACTTAACAGAACATGCATTTTCTGCTGAAGAATTGAATGTATTAAAATATGGTTTTAATTTTGTCCCCCATTACAAAGCCAGTTTGAGTAAAACAGTTATAGATGTTAAAAAATGTGTTAGAAATTTAAATCTAACATATTTAATGCATGATATATCTCAACCCAATAAGGTATTAATTAAACCTTCTAGTTTTGTACCAAGATTACAATATACTATGGAAGTATTTGAACAAACATGCATCGAAGATATTAGGAAAATGTTAAAAAAACCAAAAAATGACCATGACAATTTAAATAAAACAGAAAGAATGGCCTTAGAAAAATTAATAGCCTTAAAAAGTAGGTTACGTTTTATGAAAAGTGATAAAGGTGCAAATATAGTGGTCATGGAACAACAAAAATATTATAATAACATGATGGATATTTTAGATAATCAAGATGAATATGAGAAAGTAAATCTATTTGATATTCACAAAAGATTTAGACTTATTGAATCATATATATATGAAGCACTTATGTCTGGATATATTAGTTTAGAGTTATATGAATTTTGTTCTGTACAAAATCCAAAAATAGGGGTGATTTTTGGAATCCCCAAAATTCACAAAGATTCCAAAAATCCCCCTTTCAGACCAGTTGTGTCCAGCCCCCATTCTAGCACAGAAGGTATTTCATTAATTATTGATGCAGTATTGGGACCGTTATTACAAGAAACAGCATCATTTGTCAAGGATTCGTGGCATTTCTTGGATGAAGTTAAAAAATTTAGTATGAATAAATTGTTTGACTCCAATAAACATATTATTTTTACGTTGGATGTCACATCTTTGTACACATGTATTCCCCATTATATAGGTATTGAAGCAATACGTAGTTATTTAACAAAGAAAAAGTTACTCCCAAATGATGTTATTTCCACTATTTGTAGTTTTGTAGAAATAGTGTTAGAAAATAATTATTTTATTTTTGGCAATCAATATTATAGGCAGAGAAAAGGTATTGCCATGGGGTCACCTGCGCTCCAGCGTTTGCTAACACAGTCATGGCATGGTGGGAAAGCGGATATATTATCCATGATAAAAGAAGAGTTTACAATTGTGTTTTATAAAAGATTTATTGATGATTTGTTTTTTATAATAGAAGGTGATGAATTGACAGTAAATAATTTTTTGATAAAAGCCAATAAAAGTTCAGATTTTTAAAATTCACCATAGGTGATGTAGGTTTATTAGTGAATTTTTTAGATGTATGTATATGGTGGGATTTGAATGACAATAGATTTCACAGTAAAATACACAGAAAAGCGGACATTCTGAATGGCTATTTACATTATAAAAGTAATCATCCAAAACACATTGTTAAAAATATACCCAGAGGGCAATATATAAGAGCAAGCCGAATGACAAGTAAAGTTGAAAATTTAATTGAAGAATTTCATTTCATAACCTCATTATTTTTAGATAGAGGTTATGATATTAACAACAATGAGTAGTGGAAATGAAATTTTTGAGAAGCGTGATAGTTTATTTCCAGCTATTTTAAATGATGTTGAATCTCAAAGTTTAACAAAAATTTGGAATGATAAAATGTTGAAAAAGAAGTTATGTGTTCGTTAGAGATGAGTAGTGAAATGAATGTAATAGCATCAATTGTTAATAAAAATTGGAAAATTATTCAAGGGAACCAGGATGTCTCAAAGATTTTAGGTAATAACCCACATTTTGTATTTAGGAACACCAATAACATTAAAAAAATGTTGGAATTTAATAAAAGTGAATACAAGAAGGCTGATATAACTAAAAATGGTATGTTTTGCTGCCAGAATTGTAAAGTTTGCCGTTTCATATCTGTAGGTTCTAGTATTGTTGTAGCCAGCCACAATAGAATTTTTGAAGTACCTGGATATGTAGATTGTAATTCTTGTGGTTTGGTATATATAGGCATGTGCACAGCATGCCCTGCTTTTTATGTGGGTATGACTACTCGTAGTCTCAATACCCGCATAAAGGAACACTTATATAGCATAAAGTGCAAAGATGAAAAAAATGCTCTATATAAACATTCGAGAAATTGTAATTTTTTTAAAAAATTTGTTTTTTCAGTACTCGAAGTTTGTGAAGCTGACAATAGGGCTGGGGATTTCAAGAATATGTTAGAACAAAAAGAAACATTGTGGCAGATCAGGTTAAATTCTGATAAACATCCTGGGTTAAATGAAGCAATAAATGTGAAATGTTTTTTAAAATATAGAAAGCTAAGTATAAATAAGGAATATAACATATTACAATTATTTAATTCAGTATGAATTGTGAGGAGTTTTTAAAATATTTTTAAATTGAATTGATTAATTAATTGTTTAATTGTTTTTAATTATGTGCTGATTGAGTATGTATTTAAATGGGTCAAAATCAGTTTGTAAAGTATTCTGATGAAGTCGTGTGATGAAAGCGTTTATTAAAGTGGATTTTACGCTATTTTTTTCGACTGGGACATTATTATTGGTGCTGTTACAAGTATATTGTATTTCGTTTTGCTACTTTATCCGTTTTGCTACCTTCAGTGAACTAACTTGTCCAGTATAGTTCATTTTTCTTTTTATTTGGTTTATTTTGGTGGCATGGCGGAAGCAGTTGAAGAATCTTTACTTAACATGTCCATACACCCGACGCCATCGGCTATGGGTGAAAACATTAATGCTATACTGCTAACTACATTAATTGATATCCAGGCTTCGCTGAAAATTCTCATTTCTAAATCGGAAGAACAGAGCGGTGCGGAAAGGACGTCGAGCCCTATGACATCATTTCAGGAGGACAACACGGTGGTGGATCTGGGTAGTCCTGCCAGAGAGGAGAACGTACGTGAAACAAGAGAGGGGAACGGACGTGGAGCAAGAAAGAAAGGTCTGCAATTTCCAGTCCGTGGTATAAAGGAAACGTGCTGTGAGCAGTTATTACAGGGAAGCGACAATCCGTTTCAGAATATAAGCCATTCTGCTACCAGTAATGACTTCGGATCCATTTCAACTCAACGGGAACAGCTATTGAGACTGTTAAGAAGGTACAAATCCTTACAATTAGAGAACTGTTACTTCCTTAAATGTATGGAGCTTGGTATAGTACCTAAAGGCTTACGGTTCTTCAAATGCCCCAATGGGGTTTATTTGGGGAACCCAATGTTTAAAACTTTAGTGACATTTTTCAACGAAGCCGAATTACAGTTTCTGAAGTTGCTAAGTGAGAACAATAAGCAAAAGATGGACTTATTACGTACAGAAATTAATGTGATTGAAAATAATATAAAGAGTAAATTATCTGATGAAAATTTTGAAATGTTATTCAATACATTATCTTGTGAAATAAATATTCATGCTACAGAAGTATTTAATAGAAAATACTCTAAACTGTCACGGGATATGGAAGTTTATAAAAATGACGCTGCTTATAATAATTTTGCACCTAATGTAAGGGGAAATAATTATATTGAGAGGAATAATAATAATAGAGTGGTTAGAAATGAAAAGGTTGGACAACGCTCATTTAGTGAAGTGGTGGGGAGAGGGACGAGTACATCTGACAGTAATGTGAATATGTTAGACATAGAAAATAATGATAGACATGTCAGTACTTCCAACAATATCACAAGGGTTAGTGCTCCAAGTGATAATTATGTTAGTAACAACAACAGCAGTGAGGGAGGTAAACCACAAAGAACAAGTCTGAATAGGCCTTTACAGAGTACAGAACAGCAAGATGTGATAGTAAAACAGAAAACAGTGAATGAGGCCTTAATGGCCAAAAGGAGTCAAAGCAATAAATCTACGGTTCTTACTAGAAGCCGTACTTTTTTGGGGTCAAATTTGTCGGGGGACGAAGCATAACAAATGAATTTGATTGTTTCAATATAATTAACTTAACAGAACATGCATTTTCTGCTGAAGAATTGAATGTATTAAAATATGGTTTTAATTTTGTCCCCCATTACAAAGCCAGTTTGAGTAAAACAGTTATAGATGTTAAAAAATTTGTTAGAAATTTAAATCTAACATATTTAATGCATGATATATCTCAACCCAATAAGGTATTAATTAAACCTTCTAGTTTTGTACCAAGATTACAATATACTATGGAAGTATTTGAACAAACATGCATCGAAGATATTAGGAAAATGTTAAAAAAAACAAAAAATGACCATGACAATTTAAATAAAACAGAAAGAATGGCCTTAGAAAAATTAATAGCCTTAAAAAGTAGGTTACGTTTTATGAAAAGTGATAAAGGTGCAAATATAGTGGTCATGGAACAACAAAAATATTATAATAACATGATGGATATTTTAGATAATCAAGATGAATATGAGAAAGTAAATCTATTTGATATTCACAAAAGATTTAGACTTATTGAATCATATATATATGAAGCACTTATGTCTGGATATATTAGTTTAGAGTTATATGAATTTTGTTCTGTACAAAATCCAAAAATAGGGGTGATTTTTGGAATCCCCAAAATTCACAAAGATTCCAAAAATCCCCCTTTCAGACCAGTTGTGTCCAGCCCCCATTCTAGCACAGAAGGTATTTCATTAATTATTGATGCAGTATTGGGACCGTTATTACAAGAAACAGCATCATTTGTCAAGGATTCGTGGCATTTCTTGGATGAAGTTAAAAAATTTAGTATGAATAAATTGTTTGACTCCAATAAACATATTATTTTTACGTTGGATGTCACATCTTTGTACACATGTATTCCGCATTATATAGGTATTGAAGCAATACGTAGTTATTTAACAAAGAAAAAGTTACTCCCAAATGATGTTATTTCCACTATTTGTAGTTTTGTAGAAATAGTGTTAGAAAATAATTATTTTATTTTTGGCAATCAATATTATAGGCAGAGAAAAGGTATTGCCATGGGGTCACCTGCCGCTCCAGCGTTTGCTAACACAGTCATGGCATGGTGGGAAACGGATATATTATCCATGATAAAAGAAGAGTTTACAATTGTGTTTTATAAAAGATTTATTGATGATTTGTTTTTTATAATAGAAGGTGATGAATTGACAGTAAATAATTTTTTGATAAAAGCCAATAAAAGTTCAGATTTTTTAAAATTCACCATAGGTGATGTAGGTTTATTAGTGAATTTTTTAGATGTATGTATATGGTGGGATTTGAATGACAATAGATTTCACAGTAAAATACACAGAAAACGGACATTCTGAATGGCTATTTACATTATAAAAGTAATCATCCAAAACACATTGTTAAAAATATACCCAGAGGGCAATATATAAGAGCAAGCCGAATGACAAGTAAAGTTGAAAATTTAATTGAAGAATTTCATTTCATAACCTCATTATTTTTAGATAGAGGTTATGATATTAACAACAATGAGTAGTGGAAATGAAATTTTTGAGAAGCGTGATAGTTTATTTCCAGCTATTTTAAATGATGTTGAATCTCAAAGTTTAACAAAAATTTGGAATGATAAAAATGTTGAAAAAGAAGTTATGTGTTCGTTAGAGATGAGTAGTGAAATGAATGTAATAGCATCAATTGTTAATAAAAATTGGAAAATTATTCAAGGGAACCAGGATGTCTCAAAGATTTTAGGTAATAACCCACATTTTGTATTTAGGAACACCAATAACATTAAAAAAATGTTGGAATTTAATAAAAGTGAATACAAGAAGGCTGATATAACTAAAAATGGTATGTTTTGCTGCCAGAATTGTAAAGTTTGCCGTTTCATATCTGTAGGTTCTAGTATTGTTGTAGCCAGCCACAATAGAATTTTTGAAGTACCTGGATATGTAGATTGTAATTCTTGTGGTTTGGTATATATAGGCATGTGCACAGCATGCCCTGCTTTTTATGTGGGTATGACTACTCGTAGTCTCAATACCTGCATAAAGGAACATTTATATAGCATAAAGTGCAAAGATGAAAAAAATGCTCTATATAAACATTCGAAAAATTGTAATCTTTTTAAAAAATTTGTTTTTTCAGTACTCGAAGTTTGTGAAGCTGACAATAGGGCTGGGGATTTCAAGAATATGTTAGAACAAAAAGAAACATTGTGGCAGATCAGGTTAAATTCTGATAAACATCCTGGGTTAAATGAAGCAATAAATGTGAAATGTTTTTTAAAATATAGAAAGCTAAGTATAAATAAGGAATATAACATATTACAATTATTTAATTCAGTATGAATTGTGAGGAGTTTTTAAAATATTTTTAAATTGAATTGATTAATTAATTGTTTAATTGTTTTTAATTATGTGCTGATTGAGTATGTATTTAAATGGGTCAAAATCAGTTTGTAAAGTATTCTGATGAAGTCGTGTGATGAAAGCGTTTATTAAAGTGGATTTTACGCTATTTTTTTCGACTGGGACATTATTATTGGTGCTGTTACAAGTATATTGTATTTCGTTTTGCTACTTTATCCGTTTTGCTACCTTCAGTGAACTAACTTGTCCAGTATAGTTCATTTTTCTTTTTATTTGGTTTATTTTGGTGGCATGGCGGAAGCAGTTGAAGAATCTTTACTTAACATGTCCATACACCCGACGCCATCGGCTATGGGTGAAAACATTAATGCTATACTGCTAACTACATTAATTGATATCCAGGCTTCGCTGAAAATTCTCATTTCTAAATCGGAAGAACAGAGCGGTGCGGAAAGGACGTCGAGCCCTATGACATCATTTCAGGAGGACAACACGGTGGTGGATCTGGGTAGTCCTGCCAGAGAGGAGAACGTACGTGAAACAAGAGAGGGGAACGGACGTGGAGCAAGAAAGAAAGGTCTGCAATTTCCAGTCCGTGGTATAAAGGAAACGTGCTGTGAGCAGTTATTACAGGGAAGCGACAATCCGTTTCAGAATATAAGCCATTCTGCTACCAGTAATGACTTCGGATCCATTTCAACTCAACGGGAACAGCTATTGAGACTGTTAAGAAGGTACAAATCCTTACAATTAGAGAACTGTTACTTCCTTAAATGTATGGAGCTTGGTATAGTACCTAAAGGCTTACGGTTCTTCAAATGCCCCAATGGGGTTTATTTGGGGAACCCAATGTTTAAAACTTTAGTGACATTTTTCAACGGCGAATTACAGTTTCTGAAGTTGCTAAGTGAGAACAATAAGCAAAAGATGGACTTATTACGTACAGAAATTAATGTGATTGAAAATAATATAAAGAGTAAATTATCTGATGAAAATTTTGAAATGTTATTCAATACATTATCTCGTGAAATAAATATTCATGCTACAGAAGTATTTAATAGAAAATACTCTAAACTGTCACGGGATATGGAAGTTTATAAAAATGACGCTGCTTATAATAATTTTGCACCTAATGTAAGGGGAAATAATTATATTGAGAGGAATAATAATAATAGAGTGGTTAGAAATGAAAAGGTTGGACAACGCTCATTTAGTGAAGTGGTGGGGAGAGGGACGAGTACATCTGACAGTAATGTGAATATGTTAGACATAGAAAATAATGATAGACATGTCAGTACTTCCAACAATATCACAAGGGTTAGTGCTCCAAGTGATAATTATGTTAGTAACAACAACAGCAGTGAGGGAGGTAAACCACAAAGAACAAGTCTGAATAGGCCTTTACAGAGTACAGAACAGCAAGATGTGATAGTAAAACAGAAAACAGTGAATGAGGCCTTAATGGCCAAAAGGAGTCAAAGCAATAAATCTACGGTTCTTACTAGAAGCCGTACTTTTTTGGGGTCAAATTTGTCGGGGGACGAAGCATAACAAATGAATTTGATTGTTTCAATATAATTAACTTAACAGAACATGCATTTTCTGCTGAAGAATTGAATGTATTAAAATATGGTTTTAATTTTGTCCCCCATTACAAAGCCAGTTTGAGTAAAACAGTTATAGATGTTAAAAAATTTGTTAGAAATTTAAATCTAACATATTTAATGCATGATATATCTCAACCCAATAAGGTATTAATTAAACCTTCTAGTTTTGTACCAAGATTACAATATACTATGGAAGTATTTGAACAAACATGCATCGAAGATATTAGGAAAATGTTAAAAAACCAAAAATGACCATGACAATTTAAATAAAACAGAAAGAATGGCCTTAGAAAAATTAATAGCCTTAAAAAGTAGGTTACGTTTTATGAAAAGTGATAAAGGTGCAAATATAGTGGTCATGGAACAACAAAAATATTATAATAACATGATGGATATTTTAGATAATCAAGATGAATATGAGAAAGTAAATCTATTTGATATTCACAAAAGATTTAGACTTATTGAATCATATATATATGAAGCACTTATGTCTGGATATATTAGTTTAGAGTTATATGAATTTTGTTCTGTACAAAATCCAAAAATAGGGGTGATTTTTGGAATCCCCAAAATTCACAAAGATTCCAAAAATCCCCCTTTCAGACCAGTTGTGTCCAGCCCCCATTCTAGCACAGAAGGTATTTCATTAATTATTGATGCAGTATTGGGACCGTTATTACAAGAAACAGCATCATTTGTCAAGGATTCGTGGCATTTCTTGGATGAAGTTAAAAAATTTAGTATGAATAAATTGTTTGACTCCAATAAACATATTATTTTTACGTTGGATGTCACATCTTTGTACACATGTATTCCCCATTATATAGGTATTGAAGCAATACGTAGTTATTTAACAAAGAAAAAGTTACTCCCAAATGATGTTATTTCCACTATTTGTAGTTTTGTAGAAATAGTGTTAGAAAATAATTATTTTATTTTTGGCAATCAATATTATAGGCAGAGAAAAGGTATTGCCATGGGGTCACCTGCCGCTCCAGCGTTTGCTAACACAGTCATGGCATGGTGGGAAACGGATATATTATCCATGATAAAAGAAGAGTTTACAATTGTGTTTTATAAAAGATTTATTGATGATTTGTTTTTTATAATAGAAGGTGATGAATTGACAGTAAATAATTTTTTGATAAAAGCCAATAAAAGTTCAGATTTTTTAAAATTCACCATAGGTGATGTAGGTTTATTAGTGAATTTTTTAGATGTATGTATATGGTGGGATTTGAATGACAATAGATTTCACAGTAAAATACACAGAAAACGGACATTTACGAATGGCTATTTACATTATAAAAGTAATCATCCAAAACACATTGTTAAAAATATACCCAGAGGGCAATATATAAGAGCAAGCCGAATGACAAGTAAAGTTGAAAATTTAATTGAAGAATTTCATTTCATAACCTCATTATTTTTAGATAGAGGTTATGATATTAACAACTTAATGAGTAGTGGAAATGAAATTTTTGAGAAGCGTGATAGTTTATTTCCATCTATTTTAAATGATGTTGAATCTCAAAGTTTAACAAAAATTTGGAATGATAAAAATGTTGAAAAAGAAGTTATGTGTTCGTTAGAGATGAGTAGTGAAATGAATGTAATAGCATCAATTGTTAATAAAAATTGGAAAATTATTCAAGGGAACCAGGATGTCTCAAAGATTTTAGGTAATAACCCACATTTTGTATTTAGGAACACCAATAACATTAAAAAAATGTTGGAATTTAATAAAAGTGAATACAAGAAGGCTGATATAACTAAAATGGTATGTTTTGCTGCCAGAATTGTAAAGTTTGCCGTTTCATATCTGTAGGTTCTAGTATTGTTGTAGCCAGCCACAATAGAATTTTTGAAGTACCTGGATATGTAGATTGTAATTCTTGTGGTTTGGTATATATAGGCATGTGCACAGCATGCCCTGCTTTTTATGTGGGTATGACTACTCGTAGTCTCAATACCCGCATAAAGGAACACTTATATAGCATAAAGTGCAAAGATGAAAAAAATGCTCTATATAAACATTCGAGAAATTGTAATTTTTTTAAAAAATTTGTTTTTTCAGTACTCGAAGTTTGTGAAGCTGACAATAGGGCTGGGGATTTCAAGAATATGTTAGAACAAAAAGAAACATTGTGGCAGATCAGGTTAAATTCTGATAAACATCCTGGGTTAAATGAAGCAATAAATGTGAAATGTTTTTTAAAATATAGAAAGCTAAGTATAAATAAGGAATATAACATATTACAATTATTTAATTCAGTATGAATTGTGAGGAGTTTTTAAAATATTTTTAAATTGAATTGATTAATTAATTGTTTAATTGTTTTTAATTATGTGCTGATTGAGTATGTATTTAAATGGGTCAAAATCAGTTTGTAAAGTATTCTGATGAAGTCGTGTGATGAAAGCGTTTATTAAAGTGGATTTTACGCTATTTTTTTCGACTGGGACATTATTATGGGTGCTGTTACAAGTATATTGTATTTCGTTTTGCTACTTTATCCGTTTTGCTACCTTCAGTGAACTAACTTGTCCAGTATAGTTCATTTTTCTTTTTATTTAGTGTCTACCTTCTGTTGTATAGTCTGTTTATGGCAGGGGACCACCAGACTGGCTTGCTTATTTGGGAGGAGAGCATTGTGGTTCTATGTGGGATGTTAGGAATTAAGCACATGTGGATGTGCTCATACAATGCCTTAGTGAAGGATTCATCAGTTGACCTTTCAGCTCCAAGATTCATGGGTGTCACAAACATTGTCACTTCTGACTTGAGTAGCATGAAGTTAGCTTTGGAGAGGTCTTTTGCAGCCAACTGTATATACATTCCTTTCACATGTTCAATTTGATCATGCTATGGTGGGATTACTTTGGTGAAACCTCAGTCTCATGTACTGCTGTGATGGCTTAGTGGTTAACCACTGTGACTGTAGTGTACAGGGTCCTGGGTTCATGACCTGCAAAGGCAGGTTATTTTTGTTCTGGCCAGAACACCGGTTGATGCATACAGACTAATTAGGGCATTTTAGGTTAGTCACACTCAATACAATTCAAATGCCTTACTTTGGCAATCTTGCTGATGTCACTCACTGTAAAATACACCTTTGGGGAAGGAGTACTCCAGTAATCTCCATGGTGTGTCCTATAATTGTGCAGTGCTATAGTGTAATAACTAGTTAGGTAGGAGTTCAAGTCCCAGATGTGACAGGTGTGTGTGTGTGTGTGTGTGTGTGTGTGTGTGTGTGTGTGTGTGTGTGTGTGTGTGTGTGTGTGTATGTGTGTGTGTCTTAATGTATCCATGTTTGTTGTTCATGTCCTGTGTGGAGGTGGTTGTGAGTATGTAACACCTGGACTCAATGTGGAGTGGGTTTTGCAAATTTCTTATATGGTGCCCCTAGTATATATCACAATATCCCCTGTACAGGGATAACAGATGTGATATCAGTACATAGTCAGTCAGGGGTTCCATACCCTGGACTGGTAGGTGTGTGACACAAACATGCCTACGTTTCACTCTCCCAACCCACCCTGATGTATCTTTGCCTCTGTCTGCCTCTCTCACTCCTTCTCTGGTGGATGTGGAGACTTATACCTGCTTTGCTTAGGCAGCAGCATGTGTATTGTCAGTGATGCTCAGGATCAGCTGATAGCCTCTGCAGGAATTGCAGCCCTCCTCTAGCTGATTGCATGTGGAACAGCTTTGGTAACATCCCCATAGCCAATTGCATGGAAGCACACTCCAGTATCTAGGAACATCATGTCGGTGTTGGGCCTTTTCATTCACTGTGAGCAGGAACCAGATCTGTTGTTTGGCAAACAGTATCACAGATGGATTGGGGACTTACCTCTGACAACATACACTGTGGAAACAGGCCAACACACAGGAGGGGGATGTACCTGTCTTAACTGCAGACTGTAAGTGCTGCTATATTGCAGTTGGGATAATGTTGGTTTAACAGTGTGTGTGTGGATATGGCTGTCCTACATGTTTTAATACTTGTCATGTCAGTGCTATGTTTATGAGGAATCCCCATCTGTAGGGCCATCTGCAGACTGGGCAGTGTGTGGTGCCTTGTGTTCCTTGTGTTACCCACAGAGCACCTATCTTTCAACTGCAGAAGGTAGTGTGAGGATTGCAATCAGTAGATGGTGACAGCTGGGAGAGTTACTGACGTCATATCCCTCATAGGACATATGTTGCAACAAACCCTGTTACGATAGTAAATGTATGAGGTTATCACAGTGATATTGGCCCTGTGATTGTGCCTCCAGCCACAACTCTGTCAACCTTTGTACATATGTCATGCAGTAAGGGGTGCATATGTTCTGTACACCATATTCATCGACAGCGTATCTGATAACAAGCCGGTGAGATATCAGACTGCTACACATGTTATGTATAGTAGGGGTTATATTTGAGGACATAGCCTAGTCATTCTGTGGTTGTGTGTACAGTACTGAGATATGTGTAATTTTGGTAATTGTCGACAGTGTGTGTATCGTGAATATGTACCTTGGCCTATGTAGAGACTGTGGTAGATGTCATTGTTCTTGGTCCTGTTCTTTCTGATGTTACATGCTGCTCCACTGTATGTCACCCTATCAGTTTACATGTTTGTAAGGGCAAACACACACATATCCCATACCACAGACAAGCATCGGACCACACTGTCAAGTGGCCCAGTATATGTAGGGTTCTTGTGTGAGTGGCTCATATAAGGATGGTGTTGATCAGATAGTCCATATACTGTAATATTACACTAGCTTACCATATGTGACTGTGACTGTGTTCACATTGGTTGTAGTTATGCACTTTCACACAGGTGTCTGTTACACTGTGATGTGACATGCTGTAGAGCCTTCTATCGATGCAGGTACATGTGTATTCCCACATAGGAGATGTAGGCCAGTGTTGAGTCAGTCTGCCTGTAGCCTGCACTGTGCTTTGTTGCATGTCTAGCAGCTTACTGTACTTACCCAGTGAGATGTCATGTTCAGATACTTGCCAGATGTACTGCTGCTGGGCCACCATAACAGTCATGTATGTCAGACAAAGCAATGGGATGCTGTACAGATGTATGTCACTAACTAGTGTGTAGTATGTGGCTATGGCACCTCTGTACCAGCAGTTATTATGTGTCAGGACAGACAGGGGTGTATGAATGCATAACCTATGGGGGCAAATGTATACGAGTATGTATGTGTTATACCCATCTACATGGCTGTTAACATCCACATTGTAAGGCTTGGTCCACATGTCTTGCATGAAGGGGTTCTGTGTATACCCATGGACTGACCAGAGTGTGTCAGACTGTCCACATATAGTTGCCATATCTCAGCTGTAGTCCACAGAGGTGTTACTGTGCTAGCAGTGGTACTATACTATGATGACCTTAGGATGTCTGTCAGTAGCCAATGGCACACATGTTAACAGCAGATGTGGCCTCCCACACACACCATTTATGTGAAGACAATCCCTATTAAAGTAGCAATAGTCTACAAATATACCTGCAATACATACCTGACATCCCCTTGCACTGAGAAGTTGGGACTATTGGGGCTGAGGTAGGGCTCCACTCCATGTGCAGGACATATGGTGAACATATATGTATATATAATTATACATATATCCATATAGATATATACACATATACATATCTTGCTTACTGTATGACAGCAGTTTTACACATATGTGCCTGTGTTCCAGCCTCTGTCCTCCACCTACATACCAGGCTTTGCACATATGACATGCTGTCAGGGGTTGGTATGTAGTGGGCTGTGTGTAAGTCATACTGTCATTCCTGCCATCACTCCACTTCTGTTGTGTCCACCACACATACTGGGGGTGGGTTGGGGCCATATATGTGTGGGCTTCACCTACACAATACATGTGTGCCCTAATGCACTCCAGATGCTAGTGTATGTAACAGTAGTATACGGCCCAGTATTATTGAGTCCAGGGGGGGGTGCACCATGACTAACCTAGGCTGTTACAACATGTGTGGGTATCTGAGGTAGCTGCCTTAAGGTATATGGATGTACATTACCATACAATCCACCTTGGGAGGTATCCTGCCATACAGAATGTTCTGTTTGCCAGTGTGATTGTGATGGTGTCAGTTATGCCTTGTTATGTAACAGATACATCCCATTGTGTCAACTGGGGCCTGTACCCCTTAGGGATTGTGTACAGAGTGTAGATAGAGGCTGCTGAACTATACATTTGCATTACGTACTGTTGATTGTTTGGTATGCTATGGCCCACTCTGTCTTTACTATTGTACTACTTGAAGGCCTCAGCCTGGATGACAACATATGTCAACCTTTCCAGACTACTTTCTTAGTATAACTGTTTCACAGTTGCATTACACTGTTCATGTGGATGTCAGTGTCTAAACAGCTACATGACATGGCATATACAACTGTCGTAGTACACAAATTAACCTTTCACGTTCATTTATGCACACCTGTGTGTGGTGTAATATCCTTTGTTATCTCTGTGGGAATATGTTGCAGGCAATGAATGTCATTCGTATGGGTGGCTCATACAGTCTCCAGTTGGTAAGGTGGTAACTGTAGGAATACTGGCTGCTCCATATTGTGTGCACGTACTACATATGTATCTTACTGTACACATCTCTGTGTGTATGTGTAGTTTTATATATATATATATATATATATATATATATATATATATATATATATATATAGATAGATATACACACACACCCGTATCTGCATATATGTGTCTGGGTATATGTATCCTAGGGATGGCCATGTCATGCCTGGTCCTGGTTATGGGATCTGCAACAGTTGGTAGTGTATTGCAGGGCAGACATCTTTGGCTGTGTGTCTAGAAAGAAATTAGGGAAAATAGGCAGGGATGTGCAGGAAGGGTGTAGGGGAAGGTCCATAGCTGCCCATTTCTTCTACAACAACAGCTGTGCATATGCATTGTATTTGGAGGTAGATTTGGACACTGAAACCCCTGAGAGAGGGGTGAGGACAACAATAATTCATTGTGATGCCAATTAGACCAGATTACATGTGCCCAGTTGACATGTGTGCGAAATGGGCAGCTATGTATGGGGAGAAATGTTTTTGTGTGGAACAGATTGCCCTTTTTTTTAAGTTGAGAGGGGGATATTGGGGAACGAGAGTAGGTACGCTTGGGGAGAATAGGTTGGGTAGGATGACAGACAAGACAGCATACAGGTGGACATTTTGACATATAATATGGCCACCATATAGGAAAAGTACAAAACCGGCTCCTCAAGGTGTTACACAGTCACAGCCACCTACACATAGGGTTATGAATTACAAACACACATACACACACACACACAAACTTGTCATTGTTGGTATTAGAACTACCTAACTAGTTTATCACACTACACAGTTACAGCACACACCCCAGGGATTACTGAGGTTCTCCTTCACCAGAGGTGTATTTCACATGGAATGAGATCAGCAGGCTTGTCAAAGAAAGGCAATGAAAGGTGTACTGACTGTCCTCAGAGGCATTGGGCCATACACATATGCACACACTTACCATGAATGGGATTAGAAGACTTACCTAACTACTTTATCACATTAGAGCATTACACAGTTGCAGAATGTGCCAAGGAGATTACTGAGATACTCCATCACCAAAGGTGTATTTCACAGGGAATGACATCAGCAGGCTTGTCAAAGAAAGGCAATGACAGGTGTACTGACCTCAAAAGCATTGGGCCATACACATATGCACAAACACACTCACAGTTGTCATGAATGGGATTAGCACACCTATCTAACTACTACATCACATTAGAGCATTCCACAGTTACAGAATGCACCACAGAGCTTACTGGGGTACTCCTTCACCAAAGGTGTATTCCACAGGGAATGACATCAGCAGGCTTGTCAAAGAAAGGCAATGAAAGATGTACTGACTGTCCTCAAAAGCACTGGGCAATACACATATGCACAAGCAGTTGCCATAAATGGGATTAGAACACCTACCTAACTACTACATCACATTAGAGCATTATGCAGTTATAGAACACACCACAGAGATTACTGGGATACTCCTTCATCAATGGTGTATTTCACAGGGAATGACATCAGCAGGCTTGTCAAAGAAAGGCAATGAAAGGTGTACTGACTGTCCTCAAAAGCATTGGTCCATACACATACGCACAAACACACATACACAGTTGCTATGAATGGGATTAGAACACCTGCCTAACTACTACATCATATTAGAGCATTATGCAGTTACAGAACGCACCCTGGAGATTGTTGGGATGCTCCTTCACCAAAGGTGTATTTCACAGGGAGTAACTTCAGCAGGCTTGTCAAAGAAAGGCAATGAAAGGTGTACTGACTGTCCTCAAAAGCAGTGGGCCATACACATGTGCACAAACACACACACACTGTTACAGTTGCCATGAATGGGATTAGAACACCTACATAACTATTACATCTCGTAGTTACAGAATGCGCCACATAGATTATTGGGATATTCTTTCACCAAAGGTGTATTTCACAGGGAATGACATCAACAGGCTTGTCAAAGTAAGGCAATGAAAGGTGTACTGACTGGAAGGATACCAGGGGCTATTGTGTACAGTGATGGACATTTGCACATCATATGATTTTGCAAACTGGGAGTGTACTGTGTGTGACAGGCCTTATAAGAGGGGAGCTGTCTGTCACTGTCTTCTCACATCTATTGTGTGTATGTCTGAGATGTTATAGTGTGCTTTCCTTGGATATATGTTCATATTCTCATCTGTTGTGTATGCAGAGCATGACTGGTGTGTAGTGCGGAGTGTTTGCACAGACATCTGTGCCTGACTGCTGTGTATAGTCTGCAGTTGTTTCCAGACATGGGCTTCATTTCTCTAAGTGTGTGAGCATGCCCATTATGACCCTTCTGTACTTTGTTTTGTGATATGGCCTTCGCTTCTCCAAGTGTGTGAACATGCCCAGTATGAGTGTCTGTATTGCATGTGTGACGCCATTCCAGGTAGGTTGCACTCCAGTGCAGGTATTTGTGCTCTATACCTACAGCTAGTAACCTGCTTCTGCAGGATATCTGTTGATTGGTTGATAATGTGGGTCGGCATTGGGCAAAGGGTAGTGAGATTGTTGCTAATTGTGTCTGTGGTGCTTCTGCTACATGGTTATGGTGTTGGCAGAGATACTCACTGATATGTGGTGTTTTACCCTCTCATGTTTTATCTCATCAACTACTGACAGGTATACATCTTTGCTGGCAGTCAGTTCCTGGGGATTACAAGTTGAATGCAGCTTTGTCAAGTATTGTGGTGTGCAACCTACATATTCTTGCACACTCATGTCATTCTGGCATGGAAACTGCAGACACTGGCTGATGGGTGTGTGTATATGGTCCAGCACCTTGGTGGTGTTGTGGCTGTGGGTCCCATGCCTGTACAATTATCACCATGACAGGATGGCCATATTGTGCTGTGGCCATACCTCACAGGTATTCAGACTCACTGAGGTTATCCAGAGGCAGGGCTCATTATTCTGTTCATTAACCCTTCACAATTTGTTTTGCTAGCAGGTTTGTGGCCACTCATCCCAATGTTTGCAGCCATGACAAGTATGTGCACACATCAGGATTTCACCCTTTACACACTCCATGGCGGCGAAGCTACCCCCCCCCCATTAATCTGTCCTTTTCCTACCATTATGCACACAATATCTGATAGGTATGCCTATAGTTGCCACTCCATCCCAGCAGTATGTACAGGTTGGTCCACAGTTCATGCAATGGAACATGATGGACATACAATTGGTATTTGTCAACATGTCCTTGCATTTGTGTTCTGTGGACTGTGTTTTGTCTTTATGTGGGAGTCCATGGGGTAACATACAGTGATGGCACAGATGTGCCACAGACCTGTGACAGAGGACAGTGGGGCATTGAGTACTGATGCAGGCTATCTGTAGCAGGCCAGTGCATTCTGTCAGTTGTACAGACCCAGGCTGCTAGGCAATGTATTCCCATGGGGTGACAGGATAGGTGTGTGAGGTGTTGGTGGCAATTGTTTCTGCCCTTATCAATCCATTGGTGTGGATGCTGGCAGGGTGCATCTTACACCTATGGACACACCTGCATGGGACAACTCTTCAGCATGCTGCAGTCTGTGAGTATTCAAATAGTGATGTGAGGATCATATTGTACTCATTTACAGCAGCAGGGAGGTGGCCTGTGTGTTACCTGAGGCTGATGTTGGGCTGGGCTGGCTGCATATGTGCTAAGGTAGCTACTTGCAACTGCCTCACAGGTATATGTAGCCCTTTCCTATGCTGGCGGCTAGTGGGTGGACACCAGCAGCTTCTACATACACCATACCTCTGCCTTTTGTGGTCTGCCACTGTTTGCCCACAGTACATCTTAGTTTCCCACACTACACAACCAACTGATTTGCTGTAAACCTGTATGTACAAATGGAGGGTGTCTCCATTTCACTGTGAAATGTTAAACAGTCGCTCTCTACAGTACTTCCACCTGTCTACTGTGTGTACGTCTGGGCCAACACAGATGCCATGTCCATCTTCCAGATGGTGACAGTTATGACATCTGTACAACTCATATGGACTACTGCTGCAACATGTCATGCTTGGATACCAGTCTGTTTGGCACTGCAGTTGTGTGGACTTGGCCCAGTCATCAGCACTAGCAACCAGGACACACCATCCATGGCTATTTGCTGAACACTTTCACACAGCATACCACTCAGAACTACCTAACTCACAGAGCTCTGCCTATTGTAGACATGCAACTATCCATCTTGCTGATTTGACCAGCTCAGGTACTTGGTGCTCACTGTTATTACTCCCACACATGGCTGGTAATACATTTCTACATAGGGTTGGTGGGAGCACACATCACAATTGGGGGCATGTCCTACAACCACTTGATATAACAGGTACTCTGTTGACTTCCACACAACAACCTGACACTCAGATATCTGCATTTTGTACACATGCAACATTCCATCATTATAATTGGGGCAGCTCAGGTATTCTGTCCGCTGCTGCTGTGATACCCACACATAGATGCTATTGCTATACTACATAGGATTGGGGGGCACACCTGACAATTGTAGACATCTCTGCTATACCCACCTGATATTTCAGGTACCCTGTTGGCCTCCACACATCAACCTGACACTCAGAGCTCTGCATATTGTACACATGACACAATCCATCCTTCTACTTTGGCATGCTCAGGTACTCTGTGCTCAGTTATTACACTAACACATGGATGCTAATACATTTCTACATAGGGTCTGGGGGGGTACACCTGACTATTGTGGATATTTGCTTTGATTGCACTGGTATTTCTGGTAGTCTGTTGGCTTCCTTTTAAATCTGCTTTCTGACCTATCCTGCAGACTACAGGCATATCAGTGTAGTACAGTTTATAGGCTTTATTGACCTACATTTCCATTTCAGACTTCCTACCCTTCATGAATGACATCCCACTTCCCAACCTGGTATACTCTGTATAGGTCTGGTGGGGGTTTGATCTCCATTGGCATACCTTGAGGACCTTAGCACAGACTTTTCTTGTGTTCATCTACACCTGTCCTGCTGGCTGGGTGGGACTGTTCTTGGGTATGTGAACCTCTATGACATGCATGTGTGCCCTATGGACACACATTTGGGCCAGCACATGTCCTGCAGTGGGTTTTTTCAACTTGTCTGTTACTGCCTACTTTGCTGACAGCAGTCTTTGTTATGGCTTCATGCTACCCATATAGCTGTCCACTATCTGCTGCCATCCCATTCAGCCACCCAATTCCCTTCCTTGAGTGTTCACATCCATACCATTGATACAACTAGCAGACCATACTACTGCATTCAGTGATTGATAGGAAGGGTACCTTACATTGCGGCTGTGCCAGTATTGAGAATGGTGCTGGAGGGCTGACTATGTTAGATGCACATAGTACACTCCCTATACATGATAAAGCACAGGTAGTGCCATTTTTAGCATCCCTTTTACTGTATGTGTGAGTCAGAGAGAGTTTCCATTCCCTGGGTTCCTGCTGTGTCAGTGTATGTGCTATGAATTGCCTCTTTGCCAAAGCCAGGGCATACTGTGCATGCCTCCTTATGCCTACAGGTGCAGGCTCAGTTTGTTCCTCCTCTGAGTCACTCTGTGCCTGTGCTGGCCTTGGCAATGGTGGGGGGGTTGTGTGGCCCTGCCCCATGCTGTTCCTGCTGCAGCTGATTCCACAGGATCATGTTGTGTAGTATGGAGCATACCATGAATATTTGGGTACCTGTAGCTGGAAAGTACTGCAAGGCTCCACTGGATGTGTCCAGGCACCCGAACCATGACTTGAGCATCCAAAACACATGCTCTGTTATGATTCTTGTTTGTGCGTGTGCCTCATTATGGAGCTCTTGTTCGGGTGTGTGTGCATTTCTGATGGGTGTCATCAGCCATGGCTCCAGTGCGTAACCAGCACCCTCTACTAAGTGGCCATTTGGGATGTCCCCATTGGCAAATCTCTGGTACAGCTGCATCAGATGCCAGATGTGGGAATCGTGATAGCTTCCAGCACACACATTCATTATAATGCCCTGGGCATTGCACATGACCTGTCAGTTGATAGAGGGGAAGCCCTTGCAGTTTATGTAGACCCTGCCCTGCTCATGGGGTGGTGCTTTTATGTGCATGTGTGTGCAGTCTATAGAACCCACTACTTCAAGGTATTCTGCTATTTGGTGGAAGAGATGCATATTGCTGGCCAATGCCTCACGGGTGTTGAGGAAATGTATGTGCTCACCGGCATGTGCTGACATGGCATCCAGGAACTGGTGGACTACCCTGGATGCTGATGCCTGTGAGATCCCCATGATATCCCCAGTTGGCCATTGGAAGGTACCTGTGGCTAATATTCTTAAGCCTACACATGCCTTGGTTTCCACTGGGATGGGTTCCCCTCTGTTGGTTCTGTGTCTGAGGTGTGGCCAGCACAGCTCAACGATATGCTGTAGGAGGTCCCTGTCCACCCTATAGTGCTCCACTATCTCCAACTCATGTAGCCCCTGGTAGGTCTCCCTGGGTCTGTACACTCTTCTCCTCCTACTCACTGTGAGTTGGTCATCAACATTCACATCTTCACCATCCTCAGCCTCTTGCACATGCTGGTTTATGATAGCAAAAGCAGCCCCTAACATTTTTTCTCTTGCTTTCGTTTTGTAAAATTTCCCCGTTCGTATACACCGGTGGTGCAGAGTTTTTGGGAAAAACAAGAGGGAAGGGTGTTTGCATAGTTTATAGTGGTGTGCTGAGCTGGGCTGCTGCCTGTGTAATTGGCTGGTTCTGATAAATTTCACCTGCCAGCTATGCTAGTTCACCTTGATTACCTCCTACTGCTCTTTCCCTTCCCATTGCCTTCCTGTTTTAGCCCCAAGGCACGCCGCACAAACAGAGTGGTCAGATGTCACCAGAGCTGCTATTTCCTGGTTTAACCTTTTTTCTTTTGTTTAAGACCCGGTGCATGCCGTGCACAGCCATTTAGGTAGAGGGAGGAGTGCTTGGCAGCTTTGACACACCCCCTTCCTTAGCTATGCTAACCTGAGGGCAAACCCAGACCACAGAGCTCCAATAAGCTTACAGCATGTCTGACACACCCCTTATGATGTCAGCTGACTCTGCGGCTTACACCATGGATTTCATATTCCTACACAGTTGGGTACTGCCTTGCATTGAGGGGATATCTGTGATTCAGTATCATTACCCTCATTTGCATAGGATTGCCTGCGAATGGGTAGTTACGTCTCTGACACTGAGCCTTCCCTCTTAGCAACCACTATTTACTGGCCATGTTGTCTTCTGCCTTCCATTGACTATGATGGCAATATTGTGATGTTGGCCAGAAAGCTAATTTCAGTTTTTTTTTTATTTTTATGACAATCCCATTTGCGCACTGCTGCCCTATGCTTAAATGGTCGAAATCGGACATTAAAAAAATAAAAGTTTATTTTTTCATGCCTATTGCCATATATTTGGCCTTTAGTATGTCTAATATTGTAATACATGCATTTCTATGAGCTGACATGCCTCTGTTTTGCAGTTTGCCGAAATGTACTCGATTACTGAGTACATTTCTGCACACTACACTAGTCTTGCATGGACTCATGCCCGCTTCCTGGATGGCTAAATCACTTCATTTGTATGTTTTTTACCAGCAAATGAGATGATTTGCATCCATGCAGGAACAGTGCAGGAGTGCTCGTGCATGTCCCGGGAGCTTGTTCCTGGATTGCTCTGCAGACATATTGCGTGCAGGCACTTCTGCACTGATCCTGCAAGCCATGCAGGGCATATTGAATCTGGGGGGGGGGTTATGTGGAAAATATTTACAAGCAGGGTATCCAAAGAAATAGTGACACAAAAATTTAATAGAATGATGATCAAAAGGCATTGATTTTGGAAACAGTAAGAAAAATAAATGTGATTTTATGACTGGGATGTTAGATAAAAAATATATTAAAATATTATTAGACAGAATTGGAACTTTTTGATTAGGTTTACAGGAATCAAAAAGAGACTTGGAAAGGAGATGGCTTTGTTAGTGAAGGGGAAGTAAGTTTAAAGATATATTTCAATGGAAATTAAACAGCTTAGATAAAAATAAAAACAATAAGATTAACAAAAATAGGATGTTAGTGTTTAGATTTAAATTATTGTCAGTATTTACTGTTAGATAAACTTAATATTATAATAAAAAACACAAGTTTCAAAGTTCCTGGAAATTTTACTAGTAAATCAACATTTGTTGTTTATTTGGTGATTTGTACACTGTGCCCAGCATATTATGTAGGTAGAACTGCAAGGGAATTACATTACAGAATTTTTGAACATTTGCATGCTATAGAAGTAAGCAATGTTGAGAAGAATGCTCTTTGAAATATTATTTAGTGGATGGATGTAAGTCTTCTTTCAGGTTTTTAACTATAGATGAAATCAAAGATTTGTTTAAGGCTTGATGCTGATAATACGTTGGACTGGAGAGAGCACTGCTGGCAGTTGAGTTTACATGCTTGCAACCTTCCAGTATTGAATGATACAAAAAAGCTTTTGTTTTAAAGGAAAAAAGTTTTGCCATTAATTTATTATGAAAAGTTGTTTGAGTCATGTGACTTCGTTATTTAATGAAGTTTGATTGTGATGTTCTTTCAGTCTGATCATGTCTTTGTACATGATAAAAGTTCTTACTGAATGAGTGTGTGTTTCGATTTATTTATATTAAACATATGTTACAATCTCTTTGATTTGGTTTTACTTTTGTGACTTCAGTATTCCGTTTTTCTATTCAAATTCTTTTTCTCCTTTTTCATATTCTTAACAACCCCCATAATTTTTTTTAACTTATATTTAAACATTTTAACTATCAGTTTCTCGGTCACTTCCTTTAGCCACTTTAATACTCTATACAAGTTTATAAAAGTAGAATAAACAACTGGATTTAGTAACCCCAATCCCACTTCATCTTCTTTGATATACAAGACACCTCTCTTCACTGGACATAATCATGAACGAAACCACTGACAGCACAATTTCCTTTTTGTATAAACATTTGACAAGTATGCTATTTTTCCCATTAATACAGAATTCACCAGATAAACTTTTTTCTGAATGCTAGTCTATATTTCCACCAGTTATTTCATTTCTTTTATCAAATCTCCCATTGCAAAACTACATAATATTTCCCATTTTTTCCCTAGAAAATTAACTTCATTCATTGAAAAATACACTCTACAATTTTCATCGCATCACCAAAACCCTTACTTTTATCTTTATTTAAGGTAATTACCATTTCCTTGAAACATCCATTCAGACAAACCAGCACTTCCCTCAGACATATTTTGTCTTACTCTGTCATATGCAAACGTCAAAGCTACTGGAATCACTAACTCCTTTTGCATCTCATATCTAGCATCTCTCATTTTCTAAGCTAATTCACTCACTATTGCATTCTTTACCAGTGCAAAAAATATTCCACTTATAGAACATCCTTGTTTTATACCACACTTCATGCATATTTCTTTACTCAGCCACCCATTTACTAACACACTCACTCTGTTTATTTTGGTATGCTGACATGTGCACTCTGCTAATTCTATTACTTATTTGTACTGTTCCATACCATCCTACAGGGCATCACGTCCTACAAAAAGTCTCTGCCACAATATATATATATATATATATATATATATATATATATATATATATATATATATATCAGACCACATTTCTTATGCTTTAAAACCCAGAACAGTTACCAAATTATCCCATACATAATACCAGTCTTTTATAGTTTCATTTTTTGTTCTTAATTCCTTCTTCTTAAAAAAAAAAAAAAACAGTTTTGCTTACAGTTTGTTGCTGCTTTCCTTTTTTGGTTCCTGTTACTGTTGCACGTGCTTTATTTATTGCATTATCTGCTGCCCTATAACCAGACACCTTCTCAGTTTGTTTCATTTCCTCTTTTACATTCTGTCACTGCTGCATAAGTTTTAATTGCTGCATTCTCTGCTACCACATCATATAGTTCCTTTTAACATAGCCATCCTCAGCAATTCTGAAAATGTTATCTGCCATCTCACTCCATGAAACAGCAGAACTGTAATCAAACATCCTGTTTGATTATTTTTAACATAACATCATCTGTAGGCACTCCTGATTCCAGTTTATCTGCATCACTTCAACAGAAACACTGCTGATTTGAAACATTCCCCACCCAAGAATCTTTGTTTAATATTCTGAAGTTCTGTATTGAACACATTTTTTCTCCAAATTCTCACCTTCTACCTTCAAGCTCTCCATAGCTTATCTCTCTTTTTACATGCCATTGCATTGCTTAGGCCTCTTCATTACTGTTGTAGAAGCCCTCCAGCACAATCTAGCATCTCCAAAAAGCAGGGGTCCATTATTTACAAGCTATTTGAATTACACCTTATTTATATATCTACATTTTTACATAGATCTTATATATCCTATATGTTTCACATCTTCTCTTCTATTTAAAATAACATCCACAGTTTCTATTGCTATCATTAACAATCCCTGATATCCCTTTCCTTTAATACAATATATATTTTCTTCTGTTATATTTTCCATCTAATTTTCTAATCATTTTTTTAATTGTCTTCATAAAAATCATATAATCTATATTATTTAGTACTATTGGTCTCCCTTTTTATAACTTCATTTTCACCTTTTTTTCCATTTAAAGGTTAACATTTCATTACACAGCTCCTTATAATAAAAAGCTTCATTTAACCATTCATTCAACACATTCAATGAATATTCTTTTTGCCACCATTACATGTTTATACATTTCATACCATTTTCCATCTGGGTCTACTACTAAATCTATATTTACCTGTCTAAGCCCTTTATCTAACTCATACATAGTAATCTCTTTTTCAATTTCCTTATTTACTTGATCTGAATGTTTTCACTTTCCATATTCTAGTACATTCTTTCTTTTTTCTTTAAACATTCCTTCCAAATAATAAACTACAGTTTCCATAATGTGTGTTTGTTTTCTTTCTACCTCTCCTTTCTTATTTTTAATTTATCTCATTACACTATTATCTTCTTTTACAATCTTACTCAAGTACGCTGACATTTCCTCCTTTTTTCCTTTTAATAAATATCTTTGTTTATATAACACATTTTTGATGTTTTCATAATTTCTTTTGTATAATTATTTTTTTTCTTTATCATAATACTCTCTCTCTCTCTCTTTCTTTTCTTGGTTATCAAAAACATATTCATTAATCTCTACATATCCTTCAGGTTTCTCTCTGCAATTTTAAAAACACTTTTTTTTAATTTTCTTTAAATATAATCCACCATTCAGACCAATTAACAAAAAACACTTTCATAGTACACAATCTGTCCATAACTGTAAAATTTCTTCTTTTCCTTTTTCATTAATTCTTTTTATTCCCTTTCCTGTTTTATATGTTCTTTATTTTTGTTTAATGAAATCCATATTGCTATTGATCTGTAAAGCCTGTTACAACTGCATTCCCTTCTGCTATACTTATCCCTTTAGATATTATAATGTAATCAATTTCAAATGTATGACTACATCTTCTAAACCTCCAGAATTTTCTATCCCATATAAACAACTTACAGCATTTCATAACTTCTACTTTCTTCTTCTGCCTCTTATCACAATTAATGTCCCCTGTTGTTATAATATTCCTATTAACAACTACATAATCCAACACTTGTTGAATTAAATTCTATCTTTCTTTACAAATAACATAAGCATATAAATATATAATTCTATACATTTTCTTGCCATCTCAAATTAATAATAATTAATCTTTCCATTCTTACTAGTGTTATATCTAATATTTTACTGCTCTTCTACATAATACTGCTATTCCTGAGCAACATTAATTTCCCAAATTCCATATTATATTTACATCCCATATTTTTCTGTTTGCAATCTTTCATTTGTTAAGAATCTTATGTCTCCTAATAACAATTATGTCTACATTATATGTATTATACCATTCTAAAATCCCAAGCTTTCCTACAATACTTTAATAGTGTTTACATTTACCAAAACAATTCTTAAATTACTACTGTCTTTTGCTTTCCCTAATTTAAACAAAATCATTTACCCTTTTAAATTGACATTAATATTACCCATTTTGTTTCTTTCTCTTTTTAATGTATTCCCTTTAACTTCATTTTCCTGTCTTTCACTCTTCATTTAATAATTATTATTTCCATTCATTGCTTTCCAGTTTATATCTTCTTCATCACTGATTTGTGAAATTTTCTCTATTGCCTCCCCATTTTGTACTTTATTTTTATCCTTTTCTTTTTCTAAATTCATTTTCCAGTTTGTCATTACTTTATTCTATATCCTTCCCTTTTTCACTATCATTAAGTTTTTTCTTACAGTCCACCCATAAATGCCTGGTTTGTTTGCTTTTATAACATTCTATTTCGCATTCCTTTGCATCATGTTCTATTTCCCACACATATAGCATTTCTCTTCAACATAATTACTCACCAGATGTCCTTCTCTCCCACAAAAAGCATGTTTTGGTTGTCCTTTATTTTTTACAACACACCTGTTATCACCAATATTTATAACACTTGAAATGGACACATTTGTTTTCCTTTTCCATTTTAGAATAACATTGCAATCTCATCTCTCAGTCCACAAAACCCTATTTTCATAAATCTTTTAAATGTCCATCAATTATTTACAAATGTATTTTGAATGTGTTTTAAATGTTTCTCTTTCTACTTCTGTTCAAAACTTTTTTCTACTTCTTTTCAAAACTGTATATGTACTTTTCCATTTTCCGGAAAACAAAAAACTTTTGCTACATAATTATTCCAAAATTATAACTTTGTCTCTTTTCATACTTACATAAAAAATGTTTCCATTCCATGAACAGTTAGAAAATAATGTCATAAATGTCTTTTTGTTTATCAAAGTAAAAGCTCTTACCTCTTGGACATTCACACCCAAAGGTAAAATTATAGGGTTCCATTCCTCGTATATGTTCAATTTGTCATTCTTTTTACTTTGTATCCTCACCACAATTTTTTCAAGCCATCATCTCTATTTTCTTTTTGCTCACAACTGCTTCTGACTGTCTCAGCATTCTTTTTTTTATGTGTAGCATCCACTTTTTTGGATTCCCTCTGTCTCTTCCCCTTGTATTTTCTATATTATCTCTCCTCAAGAAATGTCTCCCCATTGTCTGGTTCACTTTGGTTTAACATCTCTTTCAGTATATCATCCCACAACTCTCCTGACTGGAGAGAAGTAACAACATATTCTTCCTTCGCCATCTTCTTGGATTCTACAGACACATTTTTTTGACAAATTACCTCCAAATCTATATGTAAATCTCCCTGTGAGCTAACAATCACCTATGTTCCTTCTATCCCTTTTTCTCTCTCCATGCTATGCACCATACTACCAGCAACCATTGCACCAGGAACAAGACATTTGCACTTATTTGCAGCCTGCACTTCCACAAATACCATTATCTATTAAGTAGGGGGTTTTATTGATATATATACTACATATTACGTACATAGTTATATTATTTAATCTATTTACAAATCTCCATATATTATCAACTTCAGTTTAAGCATTCCATTCCCACTCTTTTATCCACAACAAAAATATTATTTTCTCCAAAATCTTTGCAAAAAAGTACAATTTCCATTGCATTTAATTTCATTTAGTCTCTTGATCCATATAGTCCATGAAACATAAAATATTTTTCTGTCCATTTTCATCACCTTTTTCCTGTTTCTGTGCACCATAATAACCAAATTCTATTATGTCCATATTTATTTGCTCAAATTTTAACAAACATTTCACCCTATTATATTTACATATTTCTTTCCACAAATTATTAACTCTTTCACATTTCAAAAAAACATGTTCAGTAGTCTCAAACTATCCATATTTATTACATATTCTATCTTGCTTTTTTGTATGGCATATTTATGTCAACCTGCAATTTTGCAATTTTCTAATAGACATTCTTCATTAAAAAAATTACATTCTTTAATATTTTTATACTTATTATATCTCATCATTCTGACTTGTTTCTTATCTATTTCTATATATGTCCATGTATCAAGGCAATAAAATGCTTTCATAATACTTAAGTATCATTCCTTTTTATTATTCACTCATATATTCTTTTTTTATTTTCCATAACAAGATTTTGTTTTGATACACTTTCATTTCTTCATTCACAATATTTTTACTTCTTTTTTAACTTCCATTCCTTCCTACAGTTATTTTTGTTTATAATATAGAATCATTTATATCAAGTTTTTATTTTCCTTCATAATTCCTTTCAACACCTTATAAAAAATTAAAGATGGTGCAAGAACTACTGAGTTTATTAAACCCAAGCCTCCTTGCTCTTCGTTCATACATATAATCCCTCTCTTGACTGGATTCAGTCTAGAACCCTATATAAAAGAAAATATAATCATCATTAGTTCCTTTTTATACTTAATAGGAATTATATAGATGTCAATAACATAAGCAATTTTCCTATTACCAAGGTGCTCAACAAGTGTGGGTTTTTTCTATATGAATATATATATATATATATATATATATATATATATATATATATATATATATATATATATATATGAATTCCAAAAATTAGTCACATACTTTACTTCTTTGAGTACATTATCACATTGTTGTTGTCTGTATTCATTCCTTCCAAATATTATTCCCAATATATCTATATATTTTTCATTGAACTCAATACCTCCTATCATACCTTCAAAATCAAATCCTTTAGTTTTCTCTTACTACTTAAACCATTTTTTTTAATTTATACTTAATTTTTCATTTACTTTTTTTATCCATACTTTATTTTTAACAATTAATACAATATCATCTGCATAATTATATATTATTGGCAGTTGTACTTCCTTCATTATTTTGTATCCACCGCTATTTGATGTTTTATAAATTTCCTTGACTATTACATTCATAAATAATGAGAAAATTACACTTCTAGCTGGGCAGCTCTGCTTTATTCCAAATTCTATTTTTATTTTTTCCTCAATACAGCCATTTACATTTAGTTTCACATAATTCCTTTCATAAACAGATTTTATCACTAGTAATATTTTTTGCTTACATTATATGCCTGCAAAATTCCCCGTAATGATTTATACTGAATATTATCATAGGCTTTACTTATATCCCTTATCATAACCTTGGCATCTACATTTTTATTTATGATATCATCAACTATTTCTCATATTATCCATAATAAGTCTTGACTTCCTTTTCCTTTTCTTCTGAATACATTTTGGTCATATAGTCTATCCATTTTTTGTAACCTTTTTGTTATTATTCTCATAAATTTTTTATAATCTGCATTATTCAGTGTTATAAGTCTCCAGTTTTTTTATCTCCTCTTTATTTCTTTTTTTTAAATATAAAGGTTATAACTCCCATACATATCTCTTTCTCCTTAATTCATGTTTCTAACCATTTATTCATAACTACTATAACAATTATTTTTGGCACTCTTTTCTTTGTACATACCATATTCAATTCCATCCAATCCTGTTGCAGAATGCATGTTGATAGCTTTTAGAATTTCATTCAGTTCTTTCATAGTTATTTTTTGTTTTAAATACTCATTATATTCATTATTTAATTTTTCAGCTTTATACATTTGTTCTATGTTTTCTTCTCTTTTAACAAATACATCTAATACATATTATTTAATTATTTTATATATTCCTTCTTGCTGTCTCATTTGCTTACCTTCCTTATTTTTTAATTCTCTTATTTTCCTTATTTTTGTGAACAATATTTTTGTTTATATAACACGTTTTTTCTTCCTTATACATTCTAAAACACTTTTTTATATTTCTCTTTAAAATTATGCTTCCAAAGAGCCCAATTATCATAAAACTCTCTCATATGCATAGGATTTTTCCATAATTCCTTAAGTTCTTTTTTTCTTCTAAATCTAATTCATTTTCATTAATTCTCTTTATTCCTTTTTCTATTCTTATATATTTTTCATTTGCTGCACTTTAACCCATACAGCCACATGATCTGAAAATCCAGCATACTTACTTCCTGTTTTATATCTTTTAAATGATCAGATATTAAAAAATAATCAATTTCTGTCCTAATTTCATTCTTTTTGTAGGTACAGTGGTTATTCTCTCATGCACTTAACTTTCCACTTCTCATAATTTTGTTAACTATTTTAACATCACAATTGCTTATTTTTTTTCTTAAATTACAACTAAAATCACACACCACCATAATGTCTATATTTACACAAACATATTCAAGAATATTTTTAACCATCCTTTCTCTTTCTTTTTTGTTACATATACATATAAAGCTATAATTCTATATTCACATTTTCCATCTCAAGTCTATTACCATAATCCATCCAAGTTCCACTATAGTTACATCTAATATTTTAATGCTTTCTTGACATAATATACATATGCCCAAGCATGTTTCTTTCCCCATGTTCCAAACTACATCACAATTACAAAGTTTTTCAGTTTGTGTTCTTTCTTTCTCTGTTAATAATCTGATATCTTCTAAAGCAATAATATCTGCATCTACTGCAGCACACCATTGTAATATACCTATTCTCCTCTTAAGATTTTTCATACTGTTCACATTTTCAGTTTTTAAGAACAGTTAGTATAATAAAATGTTTACCCCTTTCCTTTCTTATTTTCTCTAAGGATTATATCTTTGAATTTTCTTTTCCTTTCTTTAACTCTTTCCCCTATTGAATTCTTTTTATTTCTTACTATGTATCAATTGGCATCTTCCTCACTTGTCTCTTCTCTTTCTTTTTCCATGTTACTTTCTTTAACTTCACGTGTAAGCTCTTTATCAGTCACATCTTTTTGGACATTTTCTTGTAGAACACATTTTTCTTTCACTTTCTCCTGTATAACTTTATTTTCAGTTTCAGTTTCTTGCACATTCATTTCACATTCTAGCCATGAATGACTAGTATTGCCACATTGTTTGCACTTTAAATCAATTTTTTGTATTATGCACTGTTTTACCACATAAAATAACATCTTTTTTATCACATTGATTAAATGATAATTTTTTCCACAAAAATAACAAGTCTTTGGTTGACCCCTGTATTTCACAAAACCCCTATTACCATGAACATTAATAATACTAGGTATATGCATAACATTATCATTTTCCATTTTCAGCATTGCTCCACATTCCCATCCCCCATTCCATAGTCCTCCTTCATCATGTATTTTTGTAGTGTCCATTACTTCTTTACGTATAGTTAACGAATGTTCTTTCAGTTCTTTTTCCTCAACTTCAATTCTAAACTGGATCATTATTCTTTTTTTTTGTCTGTAAAAAGCTTGCACCACATATTCTGACCATGGATAAATATTTTTCTTTTGTTCATATGTACACAAAAAATTTTCCATGGCTTGCCCAGTATTAAATATCAAGTCACAAAAAGTCTCTTTATTACTTAAAATAAATGATCTTATCTCTTTTGCTTTGACACCCAAAGGTGCTATGACAGAGGCCCAAACCTTATACCTGCCCAAACTTTCTTCTTTTTTACTGCTCACACATACTGCATACTTTGTTTTTGTTTCTTTTATTTCTCCTTTCTTCTTTGCTCCTTCTCCAATAGTCTGTGCATCAGTTTTTGTCTCTGGAACTTTTTCTGGCATAGTCTCTTCTTCCCCTTTTTCTTCTTCTATTTTATCCATGATGTCACTCCATGAAATTGCTGCACCACTTTCTGGTTCACTTTGGTTTACCATTTCTTCTGAATAATCATACTGCAACCCTCTGTCCTGATTGGAGGGTTATAATTATGCATTTTTCAGAGGTAACTGTCTCTCCTTCAAACAATCTCCTCTGAAAGTTTTCCTCTGACTCCATCTCAGTTACAGCTACAACCTCCATTTTCTCCAATGTCACTGTTTTTTCTGCACCTGCGTAATCAGAAAAAAACTTCTGGTAGTGATTCTACCATTTCAGTTACATTTTCAGCAACTTTCACTCCATTTTCAGCAAAGCTGAATCAGCCATGTTTTCTCCCTGTTCCTACTGGCTGCCTCTGTGCCTGGACAGGAAACAGGAAGTTAGGATGTGTAACACACAAAGCCTTCCCCCAACTACCAATAGTAGGGAAAGTTCCACAATGCCCTTGTCACATTTCCCCTAGGACTATAAACACCACCGTCAGGATCCCTTAAGAAGAACCTACTGGCCTAGTGAAACTAACCCAGTCAACAAAGTATAAACAAACAAATAAAATAAAAACCATGTGTTTTGTTTTTGTGGTAAAGATATTTGTTGACAATGTCTTTGATGATGCTCTCAAAAAGGAGTTATCTTGAAAGAATGTATCTATTGCAAATTGAAAAAAAACATAGCATTTTTTGTGCAGGAGTAGAGAGTCTTCACAAGCCATATTGCAAGAAAGCAGTGCTTTCTTCTCCCACTTCCTAAAATCAGCTTAATATGATCAACATTGAAGTCATTGCATCTTTAGGGAACAAAACTTTTCTCATATTACAGCTGTCTCAAAGTTCTTGACATACACAACCTAATGGCACACACATAGAGAATCTTTGTGAACTTGCAAATTTAAACTTGAAAATGTATTAGAGCTTTCATTTAGCAGAGGACTAAATTTTTATATTTTATCTTTAATCATGTATTTTAGAATGTGTTTTATTTTTAATTGCTAAGAATGATTAAGAGCTGCTACATGCCAACTAAGTGATGACCAAGCATTCAAATGACAGCAATTGGCTAAAAGGAACATCCATAAAAGAAGGCCCAAGCAGTCAATGGTTTGTACTTGCCCTGCCCTGTGGTGCAAAAATTTCATAGCTAATAATATTGAGTGTATGGGTGTTGCATGCAGTGCATGTGTGGAGGTATGCCCATCACAGAAAAAGGCTGCCTCTAAAACAAAGTTAATTAATTTGTTTTAGACAGTCATTTTTGAAGAAAGTAGCTTTTAAAGAACTATTCCTTACTTAATAATTTCAAATCAAATGGCAGTCAACAACTATAAAAGGACAACATGTTTGGATGGAACATAACATTTGTTTACTCAGTGAATGAAATGGAGGAAAATCTACCGAAAAGCTATTAAAGCCATTTATTTTTTTTTTATTTAACATTTGTTAACTGGGAAAGCCTGACTTGGAACAAAGCCAATTTTCAGCAGAGGCCTAGGAAGAAACACTCCAGTTGCATGTCTTTGTAACATGGGAGGAAACCCACATGAATACAGGAAGGGCATGCAGACTCCACATAGAAGGCATCCCAGCCAAGAATCAAACCAGAGAACTGCTTGCTGTGAGGTAACAATGCTACCATTGCACCACTGCACCATCCAATGCTAGCATTTTTATTTAACTACAATTTTATGAGATAGGTATATACAGTCTAGCAGTTCCACTTTGAAACCTCACGTGACAGAAAGTTGACAAACATCATTGCTGAATATAACTGCCCAGAATATACAAGTTTGAAAACACAGACTCTATAAGAATTTTTGAAGTGGCAAGACTTCTACACTCCCCTAACTCTCACACCCCTGAGATTACATATACCAACTCCATAGTTTCACAAAGATGAACAAGTGAGAAATCTCCCAAATCAATGTGTCTAGCAGACACATAAAAATATACTTTCAGTGATTTCCAATAACAAACAGCCATCACTGCTTTGATTTTTGGCCTCTTGTGGCTTGAGCACTAAACATTCAGAGAATATGTACTTATTGACCTGTAAAGAAATCATGTCTAGCAATGTTGAGCTCATAGAAAAGGTAGAAGATGGGGAAAATGAAAACAAAGTAGTAAGGAAGAAAATGAGAAAAAGGGAGTGGAAGTGTACGCTTTACTTTTGGAAAGTAGACTTACAGAGAATAGGCAGTAGAAGGAGATGAACACTGAATATAGCATCTGGGCAAACAGTTGCATAAAGGTGAAAAAAGTAAAGTAGCAGTTGTGTGCAGCAACTTTCCACTGTTTTGTTTAACAACATCTGTCGTCTAACTTTAAACAAATACTGAGGAGAGCAAAAATAAAAGGTAAAAGAAAGCCTTGCTTTTATTATGGTGTGATTTTATAGACACTGTTTTCATTGCTGTAAAGTACTGGCAAACAAGAAGAAACAAAATAACTACAACTGAATAATAATAAAAAAAAAGGTTTGAATGTGGAAATGGACATCTATAATGATCCTTGCTAAAACTAAAGCATAAGGCACTGCCATGGCACACTTTTCTATGATAAGCCACATCAAATTACTTCAGGCATGACTAAGGTGAAATGGGCAGGATCTCCTCATTCGGATCATCTGAAGCAGTATATAAAATCAACAGGATAGCCTTAACAGTATACCTTAGGCAAACAGCAACTGTTGTACTCAGTAGTTGGACCATGACCATTCAGATTCACTATCATCCCCCGATTAATGCACCATGCTCTATGTTTTTAAATAACATAATTATAACTTTATAGAAATGGTATTTCCTGGTCCATTGTCGAATTGTTCTGTAACAAAACATAGGTTCACAGCTGTTATCTAATAACTCTACCACATTTCAGATCCTAATACTGATTCCACTGCGTAACTGCAATTTTAACCTCACTTCCGGCATATTCACTGGCCAGTAGTGCATCACTGGCAGAAGAGCAGTTCCCTGTAGATAGGGTCATTCATCAGGTAATGTGCAGTAAAAGGACAGGGTCATTCATTAGGTAACGTGCAGCAACAGCTACTTATACTGCCTGCTGTCTAACTGGGTTACTACGCAGAGTCAATGCGATCACCTGCTTAGCATAGCAAAGATAAAACTGTGATTACAACAGTATATTAGGCAGGGTCAATACAATTGTCTGCTTAGAACAACAAAGGTAAAAATCTGATTACAGCAGTGTAGGCAAAGCTTCCGTCATCCTCTGTATGATCATTACATTGTTAAACATGTTCACAACACTGATCAGTGCAAAGTGCTCAGTGTCCCACTGTTCATTGGAATGATTCTCATAGCAAGCACTCCTTTAGCTTAGTACACTGTAGGCAAAGTTACATTCAGTACAATGAATACATGATTTTTGATAGGCTGATGTAACCCAATTCTCCTAAATAATGTACAATGATCTGTGTACAATAGAGAGTTTTGTTGATATACCTGGATAAGAGTACTATATGGCTAACACTGACATTCTCATGCAAAACTGTTTCAATATCAGATCGAGTCTGCTCTGTAACATGGTTGGTATACTATAGGCAGGGTCCTGTTTTTCTCTAGTGCAACATGGCTGTCATCAAATGGTTACAGCATGATGACCACTGTCACTGCTGTCACCTCATTAATATGCCTTAATAAGAATTCTCCTATTATAATATCTGATGATTAATTGATTAGGAAATGTCACTAAAGGGCATATTAGTGTAATGTAGGCAGGGCTACTGCTATCAACTGACTATGACATCTTGGGACAGTTTTATTCACTGGCTAACAGATGTGATATTACCTGGATCCATTGCTACCAGTGAATTTGCATAGCACAAGTAGGATCCCTGACATCCAAAGGCAGCTGGACCAGACAAGTGATATCTCTTGTTCTGTCTTGACTTACTTGCTTAAATAAACAGCTCCTGCACCCGTCCCCCAGAACACACATTCCTATATGTAACTGAAGGACCATTCACGCGGATTTGAAGATAATGTTAAAACATTTCTCAAGTGAAGCTTTTCCTGGTGAATAAACCTATTGAATGCTAATTATGCCCATTCGTAAGCATAAACCCAAAACTTCAGTACTTGGCAAAGAGTTACACTCTATGCATGCTGCATATATATTGTCAATTTGAGTATCTTAAAATCCCCATTTTCTATGATATAACTCAATATGAATGCACCTTTTGGACAAATTGTTGGTGTAAATTTGTTGAAAAAGAACGCATGTATATTTACTTGAATGGCCGTTAACATAAGATCACCTTTCCTATATTAAATAATCTGAAGCTTTTCTATACTAAAGACAAGGGATTTAATTTTATGTTTTTAGTGGCAGTTGATGTAGCCTCATACTGATATAATTGTATACTATCATTCTCAGGACTGAGTGGTTGATAATATAAGACATTTCCTGGATAGTGTGACTGTTTCTTTTTTTCTAACAGATACAGTAGTTATCATTTTGTATTTGTTTAAACTGATTTTAGGCAATTTATTTATTTTTTTTGCTTTTAAAGATGTTATTTATAAACAAAGAACAGCAATGGGGACTTCAGTGGCACCTACCTTTGCCAAACATATTTTAATGAGTGGGAGCACAGTGTTTTATACAAACTAGAAGTGTGAAACACCATTCTCCTTTATGTTTGCTTTATTAATAGTTTATTTATTTGTTTGTTTGATTATTTATTTATTTGTAGTATAGGGCATGGAAGAAACTGTGTTAAGGACAGGAAATTGCATTGAAAGCAGAACAGATTTCCTTAAATTTTCTTACTGACATATAGATGTAGGAATGCTCTTTCTAGGTGTAGAAGTTATTCTTCACAATGTATGTAACTGTTTTATTTCTGAACGTTCTAGAAAAACATTTTTTGAAACAATAACATACACTGTAAAAATACACACCTTACCCATGTAAAGACAAATTTTAATAGGCATAAAGCTGCCAGACTATGTAGGATTATTTCTATTGATGTGAATTTTAACATTAGTCTAGATAACTTATATGTATTATTTACTGAGATAGGTTATAGTATTGATTTTGTTTCTAAAGTATTAGACAATGCACTTACCTCTTATCCATCAGGTAGAAAGCCAAAATGATGAAATAATAACTGGAGAGATGCCTAACATTACTAAAAAGATAGATTCTACAGTAGAGGCAATGATACTGGGAGGAAGGTACCAAATGGAAACTGTTTTACATACATAAAATTATTTGAGATAAAGTTGGGGTACTTGTTGGAATCTGGCAATATACCAACATATAGAGATAACCTGACCCACAAAAACAGTGACACCTTAATTGTATTATAGGCAAATGGTACCATTATATTTATAAAGGACTACTTCTATTCTACTTGGAAAAGTGAGAAAGCATAACCCCACATAGAATAAAATTAATGTACAAGAAAAAAGTAATATGTTGAAGGTGTACAATTAATATTAAAGTGAATTGGCAACATATGTTTTGTGACTGTGAAGTTATTAAATCTTTTTGAGACCATATTAGTACTTTTACAAGCATTATTCAATGATAAATTCATTTTATCTAAATTATTGGTCTTAGTCAATATGCACATACCTGTCTGTGCAAAGAGAATAAATTATCCTCTCTTTTGGAGCATTCTATCCATCACAAGAAAAATACTCCAACAATGATGGAATTCATAATACTGCAAATGATGTTTGCCATTATGAACTTTTAACCATCAAGATGAGAACTACTAGAAATACCACTTCCCATAATATTTGGATGAAACTCAAGGAACTGTTAAGTAAACAGTCATATATTTGTTAATAACAAGAACTTTATTTTTTATTTTCTTTTTATTCTTTATGAAGTATTAAAAGGTAAATTAGATAGTAGACACCATTATAAATAGTTGTATTGTTTATATAATTCTGTTGTTAAACTTTGTCATTTACTTGTTATAATTAATAAAACTATTTTAACAAAACAAAATGAGGAAGCAGTACGTTGTGCATTTTGTTCTACACATTAGGAATTTTATATCAGTAAAAAAATAAGAAATCATAGCCTTAGTGACCATTTTTAAAGACTAACCTGAGGACTCAAGGAAGGGCCTAGAAAAAGGCCCTACTCCCATGATGTGGTATTTTGAAATTTACAGGAGTGTTAACCACAATGAGGAAAGACTTCACTATTGGCTAATTTGCATGTCTCCAAATCACATTTAGTACTATTGCTGATCTACACATCGAGGTACTTAACTACTGCTCACATAAGGATTGGTATTCCATCAGTCACTCTCTCATGCATACAAGTACACATTCAAATTCACACATACAAACACACATAAAACACACTCCATGCCTGTCCCTGAGTTGTATGTCCTTACCCTATTTAGTGGTCCCCCCACTCCCAAATCCCCATACTAACTGAAATGCCATTAAGATACAAGGGCTTTGTATGTTCCTTGGTGGCTAGTGTTTCCTCAAGCTCCTAACCCCTTTTGGTCTTTGGTTGCTACCATGATGTGGTGGGGGACTATCCGTGCTGATCTACACATCTGAGCAATTTACTGAATAGCTTGACATGTAGATGCCTTACTCAAAAGAGTTCTGGAAGAGATGGCACATGGCTCATTAGCGCATGCCCTTCCCCTGGACTGCCTCATTAGCATACTGCATAGCCACAGAGCCAGCCCTTCATGGTGCTGCACATCTTTGTGTTAGAGCACCATGCAGCACCATGTTAGAGCTGCTTCTGAATATAAAAAGATTACTTTGATGTGTATATGAAGGTTCTCATGTTGAGATGTTGAAGTACCTTAAAGAATGCCCCCCTAAGACTAAGGTAAATGCTCTTTTTAAACTTTCTGACAAATGAATTAGCTTTTAGAAGTTTTTGTTCTATGTACTAAAGCACATGGAATGCGCAGTGAGAGGGGGATTTAAACAATACACTGGAAATCAGTGAACTTCATGGCAGATAAAACTGGATTCATGTACATATCCAGGGCTGAATTATCAAGATAATTTAAAGTTTGTTTTAAATTCTAAGTAAATTTTTGCAAACATTTTGTCTTGCTTTATGTTGATTATTTGACTAGATGATGCTGTATACTCATAATTGCAAGTTCACATCAGCTCATCATAATAATGTATTTGACTAGATTTTTCCAACTGTGGGAGAGTGGGTGGTATTTAACCAAACCTTTCTTCATGATAATTCATTCTTGATGAAGTCTGTGATGCAGATAAAAATCATTTGACTAAAGTACTTTAATAAACATGTCCTTTGGACGTTGCAGGATCCATTTTTTTTTTTGGCAATTCAGAATTTGTCTAGGGGTTTCTACATGGAACTGTTCTCCTAGAATATGATACATTATTGTACTAAATAATAATGAAGCTAATGCATATTATTATGATTGGTAAGAGTAGCTCATGATCTTAACAGATTTTCTTACTAAATGTCATGTTAATCATTCTTAATAGTGGCAAAAAGGTCAAGGAGATAAAGGATGAACTGGAGTCTAATGGCAGAGTTGTGGTAAAGTGCAAATTCTTTCTTGTTATCTGCCTGAAATATTCTGCTAAAAACAAAATGTGCTTTCCATATCTTCACAGAATGACAACATATGCTGTTACTTGCAATGGTAACTTACACTTCTACTTACGCTTCTCAGTGATAACGATTAAGGATAATCTTAGCAAAAACACCAGACTTATTTTGAAGACTTTCCAGAATTATATTTTTTTATTTTGTTTGTTTGTTTCCAGGTTTGTGAACTGATCCAACTGGATTCATCTTTGCCGCAGCCTATGAGGCACAGCGTGTGATACAATGCCTTTGAGTGAGCTGATCTTATCAGACATGTAGATTTAAAATACTAACACAAATAGAGATGTATAAATGATAGTATGACACAAGCACTGCAGTATTTATATTGCTTATAACATCTGCAAGGTGGGCTGAGACACATTACAGACAGACAGAAATACAGACGGTGTTAGTGTCCTGTCAAATAAAGAAACCTTAATTTCTCTTAACTTTACTGTACAAACTGTTGGAGGAGGAGATTCCATAAAAGGCATTAATGAGTAGACATTCTTAATAGAATTACTAATATATACTTCCAACAAGGGCGGTCTTTGAAACATCAAGAAGCAGGTATTGAATTAATATCAAATACGTAACCTCATTTCCTGAAATCTTGGCATGACCAGAGTAGTAAAACCAACATCCTGAAAAGCAGCCAATAGATGTACTGACAGAAATCACCACTCACAAATAGAGGTAAGTATTCGCATAGGACATAGGTATGCCACATATCCCAGCCCTTGGTTATGTATTAATTGCAGTCTTAGGTCGCAGATTATTGAGTATATGTGAAACAATAGTGACAGGTCATTGAGTATATGTGCAATAATAGTGACAGTTCATTGAGTATAGGTGCAATAATAGTGACAGATCATTGAGTATATGTGCAATAACAGTGACAGACGACACTAGTATTACCCTTCTCTCCAGAGGTTGTGAACACTCAGAGATCAGAGGCTGTGGGATACATCAACCTATCTCTTAGCACAAGAAATCTTAACAATGCAAAAAATAATGGAGGGGGCAATGCCCCCAAATCAGGGACAGAGTTAATTATTGCTTTCATAAATTTAGAAATTGTTATAATAACTGGTTTTACGTTAGCATGCATTTTCTGAAGAATATGAAGTCTGAAACTCAAATGCCTGACATTATTTAGTGACTTCAGTCCTCAACAATTTTCCAGAAAATCACAAATTTTATGAGGAACATACTAAAAATATGAGGCAGAGATCTGAACAGCTGAGATGTATGCAACCTATATAGATGGACAGGGAATCCCCCCTAAAAAAGTAAAGGTTGATATAATTCCTGTTTGTCAAATCTCTGATATTGAAGGTATTTTACTACTGCTTGGGTTCTATGACTCACAATAATGTAATGGATGCTGCTTGTTCTGATTGTCTGTTTCTTAGGAGTTTAGGGCTCCCTTATGACACTCAAGGATGTCTTTAGCAATTTCAACAATGCCTGAGAATGGCATAACTGATGAATTCATGAAAGATGAGAACAATGTCTACTACTGTCAATGCAATCATTTAGTTTTCATACAGTCATGCCGCATGCTGTGTTGTAAAACTACGTATGAAAGGGTGTACACACTTAGGTGCTGATTTTTAATACTGGCAGATACTTCAAAACACATTTGTAAAAGATACTCTCGGTAATGACAATAACTTTCAAAGTCTCAATTTTAAGTAGTCCTTGTGTGCTTTCCACTGCTTCATTCATGGATTGGTTTTATTGTTTTCTTCTATATGAGTTTGATTTGGCAAACATAGTAATAATAGCAGAAACACCTAATTTGCTACTGCGGCTAGAATCAATTCTCATTAATAGTCAAAGGGGGCTTCTGGAATATTTATTGACAGCTGAATTAATCATTTTCTCATTACTTTGGTCTAATCTGTCTTGCATGATTGAAGAGGAAATGCTGGCTTAAAGTACATATAGTGATTTCTTAAATGACTGATTACAGTTTTGCAAGTCAATTGAGATTCTCTGACTACTGAACAAAATTAACACAGATACAGCACTGCAATTATAAAATTTAGCCACAGATATTATAGGACTTCCTGGTGCAGAATATTTAGTTATAGAGTTTTTACAATTTATATTTATAAAATTAGAAAAGTAATACATGAAAATGAAAAGGATAAAGATTTTGTATAAATGTTCATGGTTTATTAAAAAGAACACTTACTAAAGGTTTATTAAAAGGTATGGTAGTGAGAGGAATATTGAAATATGAAAACATCTTGCTTTATCTCTTTTTGCCCACTACTTTTTCATGGATGCACAAAATATTGACCACAAAACATTGAAACACAATCCATTAAAATTCAAGAGTGGACATTAAAATGGGTCCACACTTCTTTGCATTTGATGAATAATGATTCATTTGTTTTGTGGCTGACATTCCTCGAGCTGATAAAAAGCATTCGGCAAACGTGAATTCAAACATATTCATGCATGTGTGTGTGTGTGTGTGTGTGTGTGTGTGTGTGTGTGTGTGTGTGTGTGTTTATGTGTATGTGTGTGTGTGTGTGTGTGTGTGTGTGTGTGTGTGTGTGTGTGTGTGTGTGTGTGTGTGTGTATGTGGCCATTTCTTAACAGCATTTTTGTTGAAGACTGAAAATGTAGTAATATCAAATTACAAATAGTTGAAAATAATACTGATGTGAATGTCAGTTGTTTGATAGTGTGCTGGCAGTGATTTATGAGCTGTGATCACTAAGTTATATATATGTTGGGATGGGAAGAGTGTAACCCTATGTATATAATCTTATTGTGATATTGGTGTGCTTGATGTACATGTTTAGGAAAAGTAGTTTTGCTGTTTCTGTACTGCAGATTCCATTTTTTCATCAGTTGTTTTGCATTCAGTGCTATGTTCAATGGCTTTCACCTAATCCATGTATGATATATATATATATATATATATATATATATATATATATATATATATATATACATATATATACAATTACATTTAATACATACATAAATACTGTGAGGCCATATGACTGAAAATCTATGGGCTACTGTAATAAGGCATTTGCTTAGAATGTAGAAGTGTGTACTATACAGTCATTACCTTTGTGTCATAGCCTGTTAACAATTTAATAAATTAAAACTTTGTAAACACCAAAACTTGAGACATACAAACCAGTAATATAAAAACATGTTAAATGCCAAAACAAGGGACAAATAAAACAATAAATTAAAAATTGTTGTAATGCAGCTTGGGACAGAATAATCTGTGAGTTTGGGTACCATAAAACAGGTATCAACCTGGAAGAGATAGTTGATTGCTTTGTTTGTGAGAGTATCAGAGAAGTTCTGTCTGGTATAAAACCAAGCTTTGAGGTGAGAAATATGCAGTAAAATATTTGTTAAATTCAGATTCATATGTGTTAAAGTGAGCTCATATTTTTCTTCAACTGCATTAATAATTAAGATAATTTTTAACTTCAATGAATTTCATCTTTCTCAAACTGGAAAATTTTACAAAGTTAAAAAACAAACAAACATACTGTTAGATGCTTTAAGGACCCTATTTTTTTAAGCTTGGCTCACAAAAGAGACTTTAAGGTTATAAGCACAAGTTTTAGGACTTTAAGTCATAAGCTAAATATTTTATCATTTCGTCTTCTGGTGGGTACCATAGTATTTAGAACTGAACTTCTTTAAAAACCCATTTACAGTCAATTTTATGCTTATATTCAATACCACCTGCTATCATTGAAACAGGATGGCTTCCAGACTGGCATGAGTACCATGACTGTGCTATAGACCCACACGGATGAAATCCTCCTAAACATGAATAAGGTCAACCTTACTGGACCTCTCTTTGCCAATTTTCCTCAGGCTTTTGACTTTATTGAATAATATCTTGTTCTTAGAATGATACAAGACACTGGGATCAATTCTAAGGCTCTATCCAGGTTCCAAACTTCCTGTCAAGCAGATTCATTAAGAAGAAAATAGACCATTCAGTATCTGAAACATCACCTCTCATTAAATGTATATATCAAGGATCCATACTTGCACCCCTCCTTTTTCAATACTCATCACCAATCGTCAGTATGACTGACTGAATTTACCTATGATCATGAATGATGATGCAATACTCTAATCTGGCCCTTATTACAATCACAATTCAATCACCACAACAAAAATATCTCTAGTTCTTCAATTTTTTTTGGAATCAACCATAATTTTTTACTTAATACTATCAAAACCAAAGGTATGCTTGTTGGGACTTCCAAAAAGCTGTCAATATATTCAAACCTTTGACATAAAAGAATGGAGCAGCAGCCCAATAGAAAGTACAACTTCCTTTAAATTTATGGGGTTTTGGCTTGACTCACCTCTGAGCTTCCAGAAGCATGTTAAAAAAATGTCACAGCTGTACTGGGTCAGCAAAATCCCATACCTTGTAAGTACTCCACAGACAATTGGCAAATAAGTGCCACTAGCAAAACTCAGATTCTGTTTCCCATCATGTCCACAGCTTCAAAGAAAATATCTCCATTCTGCAATCTCTGGAAAACAAATGTTATTGGTTAATCTCAAAGCCTCTACCTCATGAGCACCACTTCATTACCTTTTTTCTAAAGCCAAATTGCTACCTATCATACTCAGAGCCAATCTATTATTAGGTTGCTTCCAATTTAAATTGTTACTCCCTGACTCTTCCCTAGCTGTTGTAGCTAAACTCTATTCAAAATACACCCTCTATAATGCCGGGAACCTTTCCCAAATAGAGACAACTGCCCAAGCTCCATAAACAAAACTACACTGTAGAGACCATTCATTTTCTAATTTCACTCAAAGCTCTGGCAGTCCCTACCTAATAACCTAATTGAACAATCTGCCTTTCCCACACTCAGAGTACTCCTAAAATGATACTTCCAAAATCAGACTGAATGTAGATGCTCTTCTGTTGCCTACATTACCTAAACTAGCTCTTTGCCTCAACTTTCACCTCTTTACACTATACTTCCTTTCACCTGAATTTTATATTGTGCTAAGTTGCTCTAAGAATGTATTCCTAACTGTGTCCATAGACTCTTCCAGGGTCAGATTGTGAACATTTCTGTATGCATTCTTGAAACTATGTACTGTAAAAAATCTTGTATTTATTGTGTTTTTATGAATGCATTCACATAGGCAGTTCATACAGTTGATTAGGAGTGATCATTGTACTATAATGGTAAACAAATGTAAAATTTAAGACAAATAGGGGACCTAAAAAGCTTTGATTTCATAATCTAATTCCTAATAAAGCCTTGTTAAGGTTTGTTTTGTAGTGGATTCCAGAAGACTTGGGAGGAAATGCACTCACTGTTCTAGCACAGAAGAGAAAACACAGGAGAATGGACTTGAACTTTACATTGATCACTTTGCCATCTAATAGTAATGAAGTTATGGAGACAAGTGTGTGTGGTGACTCTGATTTGATGTTGAAAACTGTATATCACAGTGAAATGCCACAATGTTCCTAAAATGCCCGCAGAAACCAAAGGCAACTATAGTGAAGACTTATTGATACTAAATTCTAAAAATCAGTGCGTTACCACTTTCATGATAAAAATGCAATAGTTTATTAATAACAGGTATCACTGACATTAAACACTGTCAAATTTTTACAATATCACTGTCTCTGTTGTTAATTCTTTTGATCACTTCATACATTAACTATATCCTTCAGCTTTATATTTGGTTGTTAAAAAAGTCAAAATACCCAAGTTTACTATATTATACTATTAAGATGTTCAACACTTTGCATTGAGTTTTATAATCCACTGAAATATTTTTAATATTTTTCTTGCATATTTACTCTTATGTATAATTATATTGCATATATTGTCTGATGTACATATACATGTTTTGGTTTGGTTTTCCAGTCTATATTTGTTAATATGTGTTAATAACTTCTTTACTTGATTAACTGTTTGACATTTCTACATGTTAGTTTAAAATTTGACATCATTTAAAAAAAAATGTTTTACATTGTTTATTATTTTAGAACTCTGGCTTGAGAACTGTTTTTCACTTCTGGATGCTTATTTGATAACTGTTTCTCTTTGTTTTTATATTTTGTGTTTAGCAAAAATCATGACTGAAAAGGATCATCAAACAAGTTCACCAACCAAGTTAACAAACACAAATAAAATAAATAAAATAAATGTCATAACTATAATTATAACTTGCTGTGGTACCTGTGCTCCTTTACTCTCCTTTTTCATACATAGTTGTCCTCTTTATTCACCCCTGAATTCAGCAAGCTCTGCACGGAGTGCAGGAATAGTGCAAGAGCTGCTGCATGCAATATGGCCAACGAGCAATCCAGGATCGAGCTCCCGGGACGTGAATGAGCACTCCTACACTATTAACCAAACGAAACACCACAAAAATCACGGACCAAAAAATCCAAAGCGAGGAAACAAAATAAAGTTCATAAAAAACATACAATGAGGCTTGACCACAAGGAAATAGCGTAATACCAATTTAATTACCGCTTTCGTCAGAAGACTTCATCAGAATACAAACCATGAAAAACACCCATCTTTAAATAACACATCAATTAAGTAATTAACCAATAAAAAATATTTTATATGTTAAAACAATTTTAAAGTGCTAGTGCATATTATTTGAACAAAGAAGCAATAGTGTTTTTATTAATACTTAACTTACCATTCCTTAAAAAACATTTTATATTAATTGTCCCATTCAAACCTGGGTATCTATCAGATTTTAATCTAATCTGCCACAATGCTTCCCTTTGTTCAACAAAATTTCTAAAATCTCCCCCCCTTAAGTCAGATTTACAAACTTCAACAACAGTAAATAAAATTTTTTTAAAATTGCTACACACAACAGAATGTTTAAATAATGCGTTTGTTTCATCGTGGGTCTTGATACTATATAAATGTTCACGAATGCGTGTTTTTAAACACCTAGTCGTCATTCCAACATAAAAAGCTGGACATGAACTGCATAAACCAATATAAATCACCCCCTTGGTGCAACAATTAACGTATTCAGGTACCTGAAGGGTCCTATCAATAGTTTCAATAACTATTAATGGCCCTAAAGACAAAAATCTACACATGTTACAATCATAACAGGGAAAAATGCCCTTAGTGTTAATACTGTTGCTAACTGTTTGTGTATTGTTGGCCTCCAATGCCTTTTTAATATTGTAAGTATTTCTAAAAACAAAAGTCGGTTTCTCACCCAGCACTCTAAATATATAAACATTCCCTTGAATAATTTTCCAGTTTCTTTCAATCAAATTTTTTATGGCCAACCCATCAATGCTCATTCCCAAAGAACAAACTGGTCCGTCTACACCCGTATTAGTTAGTGTTTTAAAAGTTGATGCAGCAGTATTTTTAACCCCACTGTAGTCTAGTAACGCTGGATAATTGGTATTTCTCCTACTCAAAACAAAGCGTTACTAGACTACAGTGGGGTTAAAAATACTGCTGCATCAACTTTTAAAACATTAAATGGGAATGTGATTTATATCAAGACCCACGATGAAACAAACACATTATTTAAACATTCTGTTGTGTGTAGCAATTTAAAAAAAATGTATTTACTGTTGTTGAAGTTTGTAAATCTGACTTAAGGGGGGGAGATTTTAGAAATTTTGTTGAACAAAGGGAAGCATTGTGGCAGATTAGATTAAAATCTGATAGATACCCAGGTTTGAATGGGACAATTAATATAAAATGTTTTTTAAGGAATGGTAAGTTAAGTATTAATAAAAACACTATTGCTTCTTTGTTCAAATAATATGTACTAGCACTTTAAAATTGTTTTAATACATAAAAAATTTTTATTGGTTAATTACTTAATTGATGTGTTATTTAAAGATGGGTGTTTTTCATGGTTTGTATTCTGATGAAGTCTTCTGACGAAAGCGGTAATTAAATTGGTATTACGCTATTTCCTTGTGGTCAAGCCTCATTGTATGTTTTTTATGAACTTTATTTTGGACTCCTACACTATTCCTGCACGGACACCACTGCTATATGCTAATTACCTAATTTGCTGGTGAAAACCATGCAAATTAGGTGAATTAGCAATCTAGGAAGCAAGCAGGCATCTGTGCAGGAATAATGTAACTTGCAGAAATATATTCGGTTACTAACTGAATACATTTCTGCAAATTACAAAATGGAGGCATGACAGCTCAAAAGAAAGCATGTATTCAATGCAGTAAGTATACCAATGGCCAAATAAATGGCCATTGGCATGAAAAATAGTTGCAATTTTATAAAAAAAAAGTTTATTTTTTTTGGGCCGATCTCGGCCGTTTAAGCGTAGGGCAGAAGTGTGCAAATGGGAGCACCATGAAAATAAGAAAAAAGGGGGAAATAAGCTTTTATACCCAAATCAGAATTTTGCCATAATAGTCAATGGCATGCATAAGAACAATACCAGGGAATAGTGGTTGCTAAGGGGGAAGGCTCAGTATGAGTGTGGTAACTATGAATTAGCATTCTGTTTTTTGTAAATGAGGGGACTGATACTGAATCACAGATTTCCTTTCAGTGTTAGCTTGCATCCAACCGTGTAGGTGCAGCAGCATCACTGTATATGTATAAGAGGTGGATGACCTCATAAGGGCATGTGTCATGCATGATGTAAGCATATCGGAGCTCTATGGCCCATGTTTGCCCTTAGCTAAGCAAAGCTAAGGAAGGGGGTTTGTCTCACATTGTTGAGCACTGTTTTCCCTGCTTAAACGGGTGTGCACTGCGCACCAGGTTTTAAACAAAACAATTTAAAAAATCAGGAAATTGCAGCACTGTTCACATCTGAGCAGTGGGCATGTGCGGCACACCTCGAGGCTAAAACAGGAAGGCAATGGGAAGGGAAAACAGAGGTAGAAAGGCAATCAAGGAGAACTAGCATAGTTGATAGGTGAAATGTAGCAAAATCAGCCAATTACACAGGCAGCAGCCTGGTATACTACTATAAACTATGCAAACACCTTTCAGTCTGTTTTTTCCCACAAACTCTACACCACCGGTGTACACAGATGGGGAAATTGTACCTGACAAAACTAACAAAATGTTAGGGGCTGCTGTCACTCTCGTACATCAATATGTGCAAGAGGCTGAGGGTGGTGAGGATGTGAATGCTGATGACCATCCCACAGTGAGGAGGAGGAGAAGAGTGGACAGACCCAGGGTAACCTACCAGGGCTAAGTGAGCTGGAGATAGTGGTGCACTATAGGGTGGACAGGGACATTCTACAGCAAATTGTTAAGACTGTGCTGGCCCCACCTCACACACAGAACCAACAGAGAGGAACCCATCCCAGTGGATACCAAGGTATGAATAGGCTTAAGAATACTAGCCACAGATTCCTTCCAAAGGGCAACTGGGGATATCATGGGGATCTCACAAGCTTAGCATCCAGGGTACTCCACCAGTTCCTGGATGCCATGTCAGCACATGCCAGTGAGCACATATATTTTCTCAACACCCGTTAGGCGTTGACCAGCAATATGCATCTCTTCCACCAAATAGCAGAATACCCTGAGGTAGTGGGTGCTATAGACTGCATGCACATACACATCACAGTACCACCTGGTGAGCACGGTAGGGTCCACATAAACCGCAAGGGTTTCCCCTCCATCAACTGCCAGGTCATGTGCGATGCCCAGGGCATTATCATGAATGTGTGTGCTGGCAGCTGTGGAAGCTATCACGACTCCCACATCTGGCATATGACACAGCTATACCAGTCATTTGCCAGTGGGGACATCCCATATGGCCACCTGATGGGGGATGCTAGCTACGCACTGGAGTTGTGGCTGATAACTCCCCTCGGAAATGCACACACACCTGAACAAGAACTCCATAATGAGGCACACACACAAATCAGAATCATTATAGAGCATGTGTTTGGGATGCTGAAGTCACGGTTCCACTCCCTGGACATATCCAGTGGAGCCTTGCAGTACTCTCCAGCTACATGCACACAAATGTTCATAGTATGTGGCATGCTACACAATATGATCCTGTGAAAACAGCTGCAGCAGGAACAGTATGGGGCAAGGCCACACAGCCCCCCACCATGCCAAGACCATCACAGGCACAGAGGGACTCAGAGGAGGAACTACCTGAGCCTGCCCATGTAGGCAGAAGGAGGCGTGCCCAGTATGCCCAGGCCTTGGCAAAGAGGCAACACATAGCATATACACTGACACGGTAGGGACCCAGGGAATGACTCCTCTCTCTGACTCGCACATACAGTAAAAGGGATGCCAAACATGACACTACCTGTGCTTTACCATGTACAGGGAGTGTACTATATGCAATCGACATAGTCAGCCCTCCAGCACCATCCTCAGTACTGGTCCAGCCACAAGGTAAGTCACTCTTCCTATCAATTACTGAATGAAGTAATATGTTCTGATAGTTGCATCTATGGTATGGACACAAGTATGCAAGGGAATTGGGTGGCTGAATGGGATGGCATCAGATAGTGGACACCTATATGGGCAGCATGAAATTCATAACAAATACTGGTGTCATTATACTAGGCAGTACTAGACAAGATAAAAATCCCACTGCACTACATGTGGTGGCCCAAATAACTGTGGGTGTCCATAGGACACACACATGCATGTCAGTGAGGCTCACATAACCACCACCAGCCTCAGCCAGCAGGACAGGTGTAGGTGACCATAAAGAAAGGCTGGGCTAAGGCTTCCAAATGATGGCAATGGTGAACAGCCCCCCTCCAGACCTACACAGACAGACTACAACAGGTCTGGCAGGTGTATTTTAGTTCTGAAGGGTAAGACATTTGAAACTGATATGTATATCAATAAAACCTAAGATCTGTACTCTACTGATATGCCTCCAGTCTACATGATAGGTCAGAATACAATATGAAATGGAAGCCAGCAGAGTATGTGAAATACCAGTACAATAATGGCAAATGTTTAAAGTTGTCAGATGTACCCCCCCCATCCTATGTAGATATGCAGTAACATGTAAGTGTGAGGGGTAATATCAGTGGAGCACAGATTGCCCGAACTGGTCCAATCTACAGAATAGATTGTTGCATGTGTCCAATATGCAGGGGTCTGTGTGTTAGGTTGCTGTGTGTTCAACATTGTCTGGAAGTGGTCAGCATGTAGGCATGGAGGGTTATGTCTTAGTGGCCTATGGGCAGTACTATGGTTGACAAGGCCATGTTCTGACAACTGCAGTGCCCACCACAATGCTTCACTACAATACCCATGTCAACAATCGTCCATACTCACTGTCCAGATGTCAATATCTGTCACCATCTGAAAGATGGACATGCCATGAATGTGGGCCCATACACACACACAGTTCACAGGTGGAAGTGCCCTAAGCAGAGTGCATATAATGTAATTGTCAACTGCACACAACTTTGGAATTGTACATACAGGTTAACAGCACATTACTTGTCAGTGTAGTATGGAATACTGGTGTAGTTTGACCAACCACTGGCAGACCACAAAAGGCACAGTTATGAAGTAATGAGAGACTGCCTATGTCACTGCACAAGGCAGCATAAGGGGAATGTCCCAGGTATATCTGTGAGTCAGCTGCAAGTAGCTTCCATATCACACACGCACTCAGCTCACCCCACCATCAGCCAAAGGTTTATCACAGGTCATATCCTTGCTGTTGGAAATGAGTACACTATGACCCCACCTCTGTATGGGAATACCCACAGAATGCAGCATTCTGAAGAGATGTCCTATGCAGGTGTGTCCCTAGCTGTAAGCAGCACCCTGCCTGCATCCAGACCAATGGATCAATATAGACAGGAAGTATTACCAGCAACACATTGCACACTTACCCTGTCACCCCAGGAGAATATACTGGCTCACAGCCTGGGAATGTAGGAGTGACAGAATGCACTGGCCTGCTACAGATGGCCTGCATCACTACCAAATGGCCTATAGTCCTGGGTCAAAGGCCTGTGCCTCACCCATAGTGCCAATGTATGGTATCTCATGGGGTCCTAACTAACAACCTAACACAGTCAGTGCAACACAAATGCAAGGCCATGTTGACAAATCCCAGTAGCATGCCCCCCATGTCCTACTGCAAGAACTGTGAACCAATCCATAAATACCACTGGGATGAAGGGCCAACTATAGGGATACTTCTCAGATATCACTTGCATAATGTTAGGAAGAGGATAGAATAATAGAAAGGGGTGTAGAAGCATGGACGTCATGCGATAACTGTGTAATACCATAGTGTAGCAAACTAGCTAGGTATGAGTTCTAATCCTGTTCCTAGAAAATGTGTGTGTTTGTGTGAGAGAGCATGTGTTTTTGTTGATATGTGATTTTGTGGATATTCACACTTACTACACTTCCCTTACCCTTCCTTAAGCAGTACTGCTGGTGTCACTCACCTTCAAAGTTACCTTTGGACAACTTTCCAACCTATAAGCTCTGTTGTCTGCGCGATAAATGTGTGGCACTGTAGTAGAAGTACATAGTTAGGTAGGGGTTCGAAACTCAATATGGGTAAGTGTGTGTGTGTGTGTGTCTGTCTTCAGTACCCTGTGGGGTTGCAGGTTCTATTGCAGGGTGGGTTTTGCTACATTATTATCTTGAGGACCTATATTTCCCAATGTCCACATTACAAGACCAACAGTTGTCAAACACCATAGAGGTTGGTGTAAGCAATCCCTAGCTATAAATGTCTACTGCCATGTGCAATGACTATGTGACAGTATGGATTAGTGAACAATATACACAACCCTTATAATACTCAGAGACCACTCTCCACTCATGGATCATACACAAACACACTTGGCTCGCTCTTTCTTTCTTTCTCTGTCTCTCTCTTCCTCTATCTCTCTCTCTCTCTCTTTCTCTCTCTCTCTGGTAGATGTAGAAAAATACATCTGTTTTGCATAGGCAGCAGCTTGACTTTTGTAAGTAATGCTCATGATCAGCTGATGGCCTGTGCACGAATTGGAGTCCCCCACTTGCTAATTGCATGTGGAACAGCTGTGGTATCATTCCTATAGCCAATTGCATGGAAACACACTCATTTATCTAACCACTTTATGTGGGTGTTTGCCCATTTCCTTCACTGTGAGCAGGACTTCATGAGGTTAACAACATCACAGAGGGTAGTTGAAAATGCCTCTTACAATAAACACTGTGAAGACAGGCCAACAAACTGGAGGGGGATGTTCCAGACTTGGGGACAGAATGTAAGTATTGCTGTTCTATATTTGAAGTAATGCTGGTTTAACAGGGTTTGTGTGGATATGGCTGTTCTGCATGATTTAAAATCTGGCATGACAATGTTATACGGTTGAGAAAACTCTCACCTGTACGGCTACCTACAGACTGGCCAGAGTTTGGAGTCTTATATTTGGTGTGTTACTCGCACATTTTCTGTCTTTATAAATGCAGTAGCATACTCTGATGATTGGAGTCAGTACATGGTAACATCCATGTGTGTTACTGACTTCATATCTCTCAGAAGAGATATGTTACAACAAACCCTACTATACCAGCAATTTTCTCAGTTTATAACAGCAATATGTCAATACTGGCCCTGTGTCTGTGCCTCTGTCCCCCAAGTCTGTCATCCTTTGTCCATATGTCATGCAGTAAAAGGTGGATATGTAGAGTATATCATTATTTACTGATATCATTCCTGATATCAAGCCAGTGATATATCAGACTTCCAGACATGTTATGTATAGGAGGCCTTATATTTGAGGACAAAAAGCTGGACATTCTGTTGTACTCTGTACAGTAGTGAGGTCTGTGTACTTATGGTGATTGTTGACAGAGTGTCAGTATTGTGTATCAGTGTATTGTGAATATGTTATTTGGCCTGTGTACAGATGCCAGTTTTCTTAGTCGTGTTCTTTCTGATCCCACATGCTGCTCCAGTTTCTCGTACCCTATCAGCTTATATGTTTGTAGGTCCAGACTAAGACATGTCCCATGCCACATTCACTCATCAAAATACACTGTGAATTGGGCCAGTATATGTAGGGTCAGTGTGTGAGTGGCAAATATGATGATGGGTTTTGTTCACAGTCCATATACTGTGCTATTAATTAGGCTTACCATTATGTGACTGTGTTGAGATTGGTTGTGGGTATGCACTTTCACACTGGTGTCTGTTACTCTGTTCTGTTACATGCCTGTAGTGCCTGCTATATTTGCAATTACATGTGTATTTCCCCATAGAAAAAATGGGTTAGTGTTGTGGCAGTCTGCCTGTAGTTTAGACAGTGCTTGGTGACAGGCCTAGCAGCTCAGTGTATTTACCCTAGTGTGATGTTATGTCCAGATATTTGTCAGATGTACTGTTTTCTGGCCACCATATGTGTTGTGTATTTCTGACAAAGCAGTGGGATGCTGTGAAGATGCATGTCACTAACTAGTGGGAAGTATGTGGGCTTGGGACCTCTGCTTCTCCAGTTAATATATGTTAGGACAGACAGGAGGGTGCGAATGCATCAACTGTGTGAGCTTATCTACTCCAGTATTTGTGATATATCCCCATTTACATGGCTTTAAACATCCCCTTTGTTAGCATTGGTCCACATTTCTTGCACTAAGGAGTTCTATGTATACCTCTCAACTGACCAGATTGTTTCAGACTGTCCAAGTTTATTGCTCATATTTCTGCTCTATTCCACAGGATCATTACTGTGATTTGTGTGGTACTTCACTTTGATGATTTTATGATGTCTGTCAGTAACTGATGGTGTACATGTCAGTTTCAGAAGAGCCTTCCTTCAGGACATGTATGTTGACACAACCCATGTTACTGTAGCAACATTCATAAGTTCATAGGTTCATAGATTAGTACTAAGCTAACTGCCCTTGTGAGCCATTTTAAGCCTAGCCAATTGTCCCTTGTAAGACTCAAACCCTGCACCTTATGTTTGCAAGGCAAACACCTTAACCATTAGGCCACCCTCCCTGCATTTATAACCGCAATACTTACATTACGTTCCCTTGCACTAAGAGGTTGAGAGTTATGGTGCTGAGGTATGACTCCACTACATGTTATGGGCATATGTTTTTCTTCTTCTTCTTCTTTCGGCTTTTCCCAGTTAGGGGTCGCCACAGCGGATCACCTTGTCCGCACATTGAACGGCAGTGGAGTTTTACAGTGTCGAGTTGCCAGCCCGGCGCCCAACCTTCCACAGAAGGCACACTCACACGCACACCTAGGGCCAATTTAGAGTGTCCAATCCACCTGCAGCATGTCTTTGGGATGTGGGAGGAAACCGGAGCACCCGGAGGAAACCCACGCGACCACAGGGAGGACATGCAAACTCCGCACAGAAGGCACCCCAGCCGAGGATCGAACCGGGGAACCTCTTGCTGTGAGGCGGCAATGCTAACCACTGCACCACCGTGGCCGCCCGTTATGGGCATATGTTTTTAAGTGTTGTATATTCTTTCTCAGATGTATCTCACCATGTTTATCTGATATGTGTATATTTAGATATAAAAACATGACTGATTCCACACTATTTTCACTAAAAAAGTAGCAAACAATTGTAGTAGTCAAAGCAGTTGTTCAATACTATTCTGTACGTGCACTGAATGATATATTTGAAAAAGCAACATACATTCTTACAGCTCAGATGGCTTAGTGGTTAAGTGCTATGACTGTAGTATGTAGGATCCTGGGTTCAAGACCTGCATAGGCTATTTATTTTGTTGCTGGGCAGAACAAGGGCTGATGGAGACAGGGTGATTAATGTGCTTTAAAGTGGTTTTAAGCAGGTTTGCATGATGGTAAATGCTGATAATGTACGTTTAAATGAATAAGCACTTACAGCATGTAGGCTTTGCTTACCAATGCGCAAATCTGCTTAGCATTTACATTTAAGCAATGCTTAAACCTGCTAAGCATAGCCCAGCTCTGGTAACTAGTGATCACATTCCAGTCTGATCAAATAACAGGGTGATAACATCTTTAATAAGTGTATTTAATTCTATGTACATAACATGCTTCTATGTGCTGTCATTACAGTAGCAAAGGGTGTGAGTATACTGTATGGGACACCTGAGTAAACATGGGTAGTGCCACAATCTTTTCATTTAGTATGTGTTTCATACTTGGGTAGTATCCCAAGTTATATGCAGTCACACTTGCATGTATACTGTATCATTACTTTACTACTTTTAACAGTCCTTCTCCAAGTAAGAGCTGATTGCAGATTGTAGTACTGGAACCATACAACCCTGCATGCAAATTCTGGGTACTGACTATCATGTTCTTGGTGTTTGAGCTGTATGTTTTATGTATCTCCTATTGGATATTGATCTGATATGTTGATATTAACTGTAGACTACTATGTTTTTAGGACATGTCATTGAGGACTGCTGTCATGTAGTAATGGCATACCTATCAGTTTTAGACATCTGTCTTTCAAAACATTCATCCTGATGCATAACCTGTTGGCTATCTACTTTCTGTCTGTCCTCTGTACAGATTTGCAGATGTCAGGTATTCATCTTGGCTGCTTACAGGCAATCTCTGATTGACTGACACTGACATGTCTACCCAGCTGTGTTATGAAAGCCACACCTGTATGCACCACATGCCATGGATACCTCAACCAGACTACCACAGTCAACAGAACATGTTTGGGTGCAGGTCCCTAATCCAGACACTGGCCATGCTATGCAATATATGTTGCATACATGTCAATTGGAGCACCTCACTAGCCCTCTTCAAGAGAAAACCAGATGAGTGGATGTTGAATGTAACTGTCACCCTGGGGATCACTCAAGTGGCATTACTTGATAGATGGCCTGCTGAAAAATGTCAGGTGGCATGATACCAGTGTACTCACGTGCCTTACTCTTCTCATCTCTCCACAGACATTAGCCTGGTACACACTTAGTAACACCTGCACCTATGGACCTCAGTAATGACAAATGTGTCTGTGTGCATTACTGAGTATAACAGTGTTTCTGTATTTGTAAACTTGTAGTTGAAAATACTCTGAGGGCCTTCTCAACCACTACACCCCCCATTGCTGCACTTATAAAGGGCTGCTGCTGTAATTCACATTAAATGTACCTTATGACACTCTTCACCCTATGGGCTATCTGGGGCTTGCAGTACCAGCATAACACTGTTCTACAAATGGGTAGTTAGGTGTGGGTTACCCTCTGAGTCCTGGCAAATGTGATTATGTGTGTGAGTGTATGTGTGTGCAATTATGTGTGTGTGCATATTTGTAGGAGACAGCATTCTGAGGCCACATTCTTCAAATTCACTAAACTTTGCCATGCATTATATGGGATGGTGATGTTGCTAACAATAGGAGAGCCATGACAAAACCCTCACCCTACTATCCCTGTGGTGTGTGCAATAAATGCATATCCCTGTAGTAGTAATAATTAGATAGACAAGGGTTTGTATTGTAGTCCTGGTAAATGTGTGGTTGTGGGTGTGTCAGAACGTTATCATGGGTTTCAGTGAGTATGATATCCAAAGTGGGGAGGGTGTGCTGGGTATACTGTCTTTACACCATGGTACCCACAGTACATGTCCCAATGTCCACTGTATGAGGACCTCTGTCACCATCAACCATACAGGTAACTGATGACACTCTTCAGCTTAATAATGCATGTGCTGTTTGCAAAAACTCTTTAACAGTATGGATTCACTGACAAGGTAATCAGCACTGTTAAACCCAGGTCTGTCAAATGTGTCTATGACTGTATGTGTTTGTCAATGTGTATATGACTGTCTGTTATACTATGTATTGTCCATTAATGCTCAGTACATCCCCCATTACCATACTGTACAAGGCCTGGTGATGTTGTTCACTTTACAGGAATCTCGGGACACACCTCACCCTATAAGTTCTGTGGTGTGTGCAATTAAGGCCAAACACATTAGTAGCAATAAGTACCTAGGTAGGAGTTTTAATCTCTGTGCTGCCAAGCAAGTGTGTTTGTATGTGAAGGGATCTACTTCAGTTTGCAGAAAATATATTTCCCAGGAGATCATTTGTTCGAGAACTAAATGGCAAAATGTAACATTTCAAAGCAATCATCTTGTGGAAATTATTTCCATCAAAACTAGTAGAGGATGTGAAAATGCCCTCTTCCCCACTGTAGAGCTGTACAGCAATACTGGAGATGGTATATATAGTTGGGTGTGGTTGTTGTGGGCACAGCCACCTACATTGGGGTTATTGTTATGCGTATCCCCCTGCTTAGTGTGCTGTTATACTGTACAGTTTATGTTAAGAGGTTAAGTAGTTGCTAATCACACTATGTGTGGTTCTACACCCCCCCATACCCTCCAAAGTGGGGGTTCTGTGCCCCCCACACCAGCACACGTATGTATACCAACTCCAGGATTGCACAACATGGTGGAAAAGGACATATACCCAGTCAGTACCATTTTCAATTAAATTAAATCTGGTGGACTGATTATTTACTGATGTGATGTTTTGGCAATTTGGTCTTGGTGGAATTGCATAGACCAAAGTGAGTTCTCTGCAAAATGAAGTACATCCATGTGAACAGTATTCTCTGTGTATTGCATTAACGTAAAATCTTCTGTTTGTGTGTTGTTCACAAGCATTTGGTGTGTGCCACCCAGTACACTTACCATTGTCCACTGTAGAAGTGCTGCTTATATCAGCCACCATACACTCATCTGTATACACCCCTCAGACCTGTCAGCCATGTGGCACATGCAGTAATTGTTATACAGACCTGTTACTTGTGTTCAGTTGTACCCGAGATATGACACAGTCAATGTGTTAGCACACTGCCACACCCCTTGTAGGAAAGGACAGCAGACCAACATCCTGCTGACACATAGACACCTAGAACACAAACAGAAATCATTATGGAGACCACAATCAGTCAGTGTTAATAACAGCTATAATGCATCATGGCTGGACAGCTACACACCTTGATGTGTAAGAATTAATCATTCCAGCTGAAAACATATTAAACAGCATTGCATTGCTAAACCTTAGTACATTTACCCTGTGCATCAGTACCATATTAGCATATCCCTGCATTGATGGTATGGTTGACAGGGATGTGGCACATGTATCATCATATGTGCAGGGAGTGGTGCGGGTTTGCTATAGGCCTAGGCTGAGCTGTTTGGTTGACATCATGTGTATGGGTTAGGTTTTTTTATTAAATGGCCTGTGCAGACATGGTGTGTGTAGGTATGGAGGTGCCCTAGCTGTGTTGGTGATCTGTCTGTATGTATGCACACAGTTTTGCCATGTGACTGCCCTATACAGGGGTATGTTGGACAGCTATATACCATACATGGCAGGGTGTACAGTTCACCGTGTCTGGCCATGGACACAGGAACTGTGCCTGCCAGTGTTGCATGGGCACCACCAAGCAGAAGCCAAGATATGGAACTTTTTCCTGAGAATGACAATTGTCCTCTGGATTCGCATTTCTGTTGGGACTGGCCAGGACCACATGCATGTGTCCTGCTGTATTGTGATGTGGACAGCACCCACCTGCAATGCTGGTGCTGGTACTGCCACTATGGGAGCGGCCATTGAATGTTGCATGTCCATGTAGCCCTCCCACCTGTTGTTGTTGCTGACCTACATCCATGTGGCCAATGCTCTACTCTCACCACATGCTCTACCACAGACACCACACAGTCAAGGAGTCCCACCATGTCACCCAACCATCTATCCATGACCTCTGCAAAATAATGGTGAGCATCTGCATGATTACGGATGTAGTCATGTAAAGCAGGAAGAGTAGTCATCTGGAGCCTCAGACTATCTCTGGTATAACATTCCATACTTGTCTGTGCCTCCATGATGGCCTGAAAAATGGGTCTGGAGACACCAGCTGTGGCACTTCTGCCAAGGGCATTATGGCCACCAGCCCTCCTATGAGCACCCCTGTACATCTGCCTATGTGGCACCTCGCCAGTCATCTGACTATGGCTGCTGTGTACAGACACACTTGCCATAGTCCCCCCATTTTCCTACCACATGCCACCACCTACCAACTGTCCCTTATCTATGTCTACTGGTGATGGGGTATTTGTGGGATTGTGATGGCATGCAGGAATGGGGTGGATAAAAGTGGGATGGCAACCAATGGCACAGATTCAGCCCCTGACAACTGTGCCTGTACCTCACTATGCCTATCATTATTGTTAGAGTCTGTATGGACATTAGCATCAGTTTGCATGCAGGAGGGCTCCTGACTCACCTCGCCACCTGTGAGGGGCAGACAAGAAATGTAAATTAAGACCTGTACATTATGGTTTACTTCTATATATATATATACACACACACACACACACACACACACACACACACACACACACACACACACACACACACACACACACTTACAGGTGAGGTGGCACAAATATTACACAGACCTCTCATTACCCAACAGTCGACATGCATGACATATGGCACTCAGCATGCACTGCAGCCATTCGTAATCCTTGTTACCAACATTATGCATCTCTGTGATGCATGAGTTGTGTTAGTACATAATGCCCCTTCCCTTGGAACACACTACACCAATGTACACATTTTTGATGTGCATCTGTACAGCACACTGGCATGTACTGTGCACCATACCTCACAAGTGTACAGACCATTGCTGAATGTGTAGATGTCTGGCAGTTATGTTTTCTCTGTTGCTCATAGCCCCTATGTGTTTGCCTGACACATAACACATAAATAAAATAACCTACTAGCCAACTGCCAACATGGCTTTAGACCATTCCATAGTACTACTACTGCTCTTCTCTCCTTCACTGACACTATAAACAAAAACCGCAATAATAACTCCTTTTCCTCTGCACTATTTATAGACCTGTCAAAAGCCTTTGATATGGTTAACCATACCCTACTTCTTGAAAAACTAAAGTACCATTTTCTCGATCTACAAGCATTACAATGGTTCAGATGTTATCTTCAAAATAGACAGCAAGCTGTACTCTGGGATAACAATTTGTCTTCCTTACTTCCTGTAAATATTGGAGTCCCTCAAGGCTCTATCTTAGGTCCACTTCTTTTTTCCATATTTATTAAGAACCTCCTCTTGAGCATACCCCATGCCACTTGCATTCAATATGCAGATGACCCTACCTTAATCTGTACTTCCAACAACATAGCCTCCCTCCAGTCCCTAACCCAAACTGTATTCCAAAAAGTAGAAAACTGGTTCATGCAACATCGCCTTCTCCTTAATCCTAAAAAAACAAAACTACTGCTTTTTACGACAACTCATAAGTCACCCACTCCATTCTTCTCTATAACCTCTAATAATGCTACTAATATAGCACCAGATACTACCACCCGCCTACTAGGTGTCACAATTGACAATCATCTTAACTATGACAACCATATTAACTCCACCATAAAGTCTGTCAACAAAAAACTTGGTACCTTCTACAGAATTAAACCCTTCCTTACCCCCTCAGCCAGGAAAACTATCGCACGAACACACCTCATTTCTACCCTTTTCTATGCCTCTGCTATATATACTAACCTATCTAAAAACAACATCTCTAAACTTTCTACCTGCTATAATAGTATAGCTAGATTCATCACATGCTCTCCCTTTAAAACCCACCACTGCCTTAACCTTAGACAACTAGGATGGTTAGAAATACAGAACCATATACTCTGTCAACAGTTACTTATCACACAAAAGATCCTACACCACCCCAATGATACCCCCATCCTCTCTAATCTGATCTCTCCATATAAAAATCTGGTTACACTACATTCTGCAAATAAACTGCTTGTCTCCTCAATTAAATCTAACAACAAAGCTGGTGATTCACTTTTCTCAAACACTATAGGGAAAAACTGGAATCAGCTCCCTCCTGAACTATCTACCCTAGCATCTGCATCTCAATTCAAAAAACACATAAAAGAACATCTAAAAACTAAGTGGCTTTGTCCTTGTGCAAACCCAGACTGAAACTTTTATTTCACTCCTGTTCTTACCCTACCCCTCTCCCCCAACTCTTTGCCTCCAAAACTAGTTACTTCTCTTCTTGCTTTACTCTTAGTAATATGATAAAATTTAAGAACTTTAATCTTTCTACAAATACCCTAATTCTATCTAATGCATTTGTTTATTTATATTTAGTTTAATTTTTACCTGAATGTTTATAGTCAAAATTTTTTAATGCCATTTTACTTTTCTCCTTTTACCAATGTTACCATAGTACTGTTACCTTATATGACTTTATTACACGTGTTTCCTTTTTTTTTACATTGTTATTGCTTATGCTTGGAGCTTTTCTCCCCGGGCTTCTACTGAAAATGGACATGTATCCAGTTAGATTAGCCCGGTCAACAAATGTAAAATAAAATAAAATAAAATAAAATAAAAATAAATAAATAAATAAATAACTGGGATGATATGAGGAATGATGTCAGTAATTAATGCCTGACCTTTGATTTGCAGATCTCGTCATCAGCAGTGCATGTATGTGCAATAAAATACAGTTACACTGACAACCTTCAAAGCTTAATGTGGATATGAGGAGTGTACACACCCTTGTTGATATGTCACTCTCTTCTATGATATGCAATGGGGCCACAATAGTGCATTTGTTAACATTACACACACCTGATATGTGACATATGACCTATGCAATCCAATCCAGTATTAAACAAATGTGTTAGTCATGGAGACACTGAATGAGATGCATACAATATGTGGGTTGCATAAGTGTGCACACCCTTAACACAATGGTTTGTTGAATCACCTGTTAGATGAACTACAGCAGTCAATATTTCTGGAAGGGGTATGCTAGCATGGCCAATCTTTACTTGGCATTATTTGGTCTGTTTGCCCTACAAAGGTCCTCCAACTCTGCCAGATTGCAAGGTCAGCTCATGTGCACAGCCCTTGGAGGTCACACAGTGGCTTCACTATTGCTGTAGAGTCTGGGTTATGTCTGGTACAATTCATAACCTTGACTGTGTTCAGATACAGCCATTCCTAGCTAGCTTTGGATGTATGCTTCAGTTTACTGTTGTGTTTCAAGCTGACATCCCTCCCCATTCTCAGCCTTATTGTAGATGCCTGACGACTATGGGCCACACATGAGTGTTATTTTGCAGTTTTCCAGATTCCAACCACCATGTCTACTGGCCTAGTTCCAGCTAATGAACAGCAACCCTAAAGGTGTACACTGGCACCAGCAAGCTAAAAGTTGGGGATGGTGGCCCTGAGGTGGAGAGTGAGGTGTTGCTTGTGCACCACATGTATCTTTATGAATACTGTCTGTAGGTTTGAGCCTTGGTCTCATGACACCCTTACACATTGCAACACATGCCTTTGGGAGACTTGATGTTATGCTTATGCTACCTGTATAGATCCCTGGATGATGTTTAATTTGGGACAAATCTTCTGTCTGATTACCCTAACCCATAGACCACACTTATGCAGAATCCAGGCGATTGTCGACATAGGTACTGCACAGGCAGTACTTGCTAGACATTCCTGCAACTCCCTCAGTGTTGCTGCATGTTTCTGGGCAGCCTCCATGACCAATTTGCAACATGTTTTGTCATCTGTTTTGGATGGAAATCTGTTTATTTGCTACATCACTGTTGTCCCATATTTCATACACCCATAGATGACTGTCTGCACTGATTGCCATGTTATATGCAATGGTGAGGTAAGGTTACTTTTCCCAATCCTGACTGCTACCCTTCAGATATGGGATTCATTTTATGCTTTGTAAGATGTGTGCAAGCCATAGGTGCCTCTGTTGCAGGCAACTGGGCAAATATCATGTACATACTTCTTGGACAGCAGACCATTACTTGGTGTGACATTGAGGCCCTGTACTCGATGGAAGCTATGTAATCAAGAAGAATGAATGATGTCAGTGCATCACAAGCTGCCTCCACAATATGTTATTTGGAGTGTGTGCATACATATGCTTCCAGTGTTTTGTAAGGTTTGTTGTCCCCATATTTGTTGTCCTAACATAGGATTCCATATTACACATACATTGCTCATGTTAGGATCAAAAAGGTGTGGAATGTGTTACTGTGGTCTGCCGTTGTATATGTCAGGAACAGTTGCCACTGTAATAGTGGTGTATACACTGTTGTATCCACTGTATAAGGGTAATGTTTCATACATGTCCCTACTGTAGGCCATTTGTCCCACCATTTTGTTTATCTGTGTCCAAACATCTTGCACTGACAGGTTGTGAGGTATACTGCAGGAATCTTACATACCCTTCAGATATGCCACCATAGTGACCACTGTGATGCAATGCAGTTAACACCAACAAAAATGAACATGTACAGCATGCATTATGGGTAGGTATGTTAAATGTGTGCATGGCAAATAACACGGCCTTAACATGGCCGGTGTATTGGCAAACCTGAACAAAACAACTCCATACTCACCAGCTACAGGCTGCTGTCCAAGTTGTATACCAGAGGGACCTAAATAGTTGTGTGAGAGAAGTAATGTCAGTAGCCACACCTGTGGAATTGGTACAGGGTGGAAGCTGCATTTCAGCACATCAACAGTATAAACCCCAATACTAAGAATTATGCACATATGTACATTACGACACTCCAGCAACAGACTCTCGTATGTGACATATGCATGTAGATACTTTGCAGACAAAAATGGATAAGCAACAGTGTTCTAGTAATGTGCACTGGGGCCTTCCCTGTATGCTCCTTGCCCATTGTGTGGGTGGCACCCACCTCCACAATGCTGTCTTCAGCTTGATGGCTTGTCTGGCGGGTGAGTTCTTCAAGGCTGGTGAGGAGCTCCTCAGCATGTGACAGTGAGGGCTGGATGGCCTGACCCCATCTGTGGCTAGCTGGTCCCTCACAACTGCAGCAGCATGCTGATGGGTGTGGCAGATGAGGTCAGTCCAATGATGCCACACCTGCTCATAATTTCAGCTATGCAGGCCGACATTGTTTACCATGTGGATGAGCTCGTTCCACAGGGCAGTCCTCTCCTGCAGATCCTGGGCTCTGCGGCTAAATAAGAAGCTGTGATGATGTATGACATATTGTATGATGGTCTCATTCTCTATGTTGGTGAATGCTTGTAGCCGTGGACGTTGCATATTACCTAGAGCACATAAACAGGAAAAAAGGTCATAGGACCTCATACGGTTGTCTACTTGCACATCAACAGTGGATATTACTTGCAAATAATACAGACTATACCACAACACTGTAAGCTATCATGGCTATGGCATCTTGCATTACACTCCTGGCCCTGACCTGTTAAGTTCCCCCAATGTTGGACACTTAATGGCATAATCCACTATTCTCTATTAATTTCTGTGTAGAGGGATGACAGTGGCTATCTTCCATGTGGATGGTGTGTGGATGGTGGCAAGTCTGTGTTTGACTGTAGTGTGTGATGGAGCTGTGAGCACATGCTTGAGTTCATGTAGGAGGCAGACTGTGATGTTCTCATGCACCATGGAGGCTTGCTCTTGTTGCCATTAGTTGGCATTATTGAGATGCTCGCCAATGATGTGGGCAGGAGTGTGGTTGATGTGCATATCCCCCTGTACAAATGTTGTGGACAGGATGACACTGTTCCCACCTAACCTTTTTTGATGAAGGTTGCCTGTATCCATAGCATGTGTGTATGAGGTGTGCTTTAAACCCAGTACATGTTGAATTGTGTTACTGCCCATGACACTGACTACATATGTGTAGACATTGTTGCAATTGACCTTGGAGGTGTGGATATGTCTCATTTATAGTCACAGTCAGCCTTACAGGAAGTCACCTGTGAACCTATATGCTTGCTCAGATAGAGGTGGACTTGCTTCCAAGTTGTGGTTTGCATCTATGTGTCCCTATACAGCAACCTATTTTGTGCTTTGTGTATTGCTGCTGTCCACCAAGGGGGATTACTCTATCATTGGTGGATGCTGGTTGTACAGGTCAGGTACTGCTGATTCCATATAGCTATAGTGGATATAAAGTGTACACACCCCTGTTAGAATGCCACATAGTTGTGCAATTGAAACATGACCCCATAACAGCTGTCAATACAATGCCCACCTGTAATGTAACCTACAGCCTGCTCAATTCAAAAGAAAACTTAACAATCTGTCCAGTGAAAACATATTGGAAATAATACTCAGTATTGTGCACACCCTTAAACTGATATGTTGTGTAAACACTTGCTGAGATGATTACAGCATCCATTTGTCTTGGTTTGTACTCTAACATCATGTCACATCTTAACTTGGCAATGGTTGCTCACCTTCCATGAAACAGCTTTGTTTCTTTTTCAAAAGAATTGTACAGGTTATGGGTCACATTTGAGGTGAGAAACATTTTGAAATGACTTTCTGTGGTCTCATTGGCATACAGCACACAAACCTGGCATTCCAACAGGGGTGTGTGCACTTTGGCTATCCAGTGCATATGGGTGTTGATATAGCTGTTAGTGGCAGGCATGGACAGTGTGTCATAACACAGTTGTCCACTTCCCTGATTACTACCCAATAATCATGCCTTCTGTAGTACCCATATCAGTGTCATGGCAATGCAACAGCCAGTAGCTGTACACATTTTATTTTGTTTTATGCGGTGACACTGATATTACACACATGTGCAACATGCACAACCTATTTTTCAGACTGCTTGTGACCCATGTTATTACTTTTGTGCCTTTCAGCTGAACATACGTATACATACATGTGCTCAGGGGATATCTGGTCTAAATTTGTGTTCTATGTCAGTATGGCACACTGTATTTACAGTCTTGCAGGTCAATCATACGTCTCATCCTGTTATACAAGGACTTCTGGGCAATGGTCCACATCAGTGGGTGACAACAGGGAAATCATTATTGATAACATATTAATATAGCGGACATAACACAACTATATGTGTATGTGACTACAGATATCAGTCACAACTGTGAATATTGTCCAGCAGAACACTGTAGAGTTGAATGTTATTAATTCAATATATCACATGCAGTTTAACACACACATCTTGCAACAGTACTTTACCATGCACATGCCCTATATAGGTATCTTAGATTTACAATACAAACATGTGTAATCCTCATATTCACAGGTAACATGGATATGGGCAACATCTCATTAACTGGCCTAGCAGTGGCACAGTCACAACTGTTTGACAGACACTCTAGTGGTTTCCACATGTGAGCTGTCCTTTCCCAGGGTGAGTCAGGCTCCTCAGCTGTGACCCGACCTATCCACCTCTTAGAGCATCACATATGGACAAAGCCTAACATGAGGGGGGAATGTATAGGGGCAGATCTTAAATATGCCTGTTACAAACCTATGAAGCTTGTAGCATAATACATTTTGCATTACCATGACTGTTCTGAAGGTGGTGGGGTCTGAAACTCAAGTGTTTGTCATTACTTCATGACTTCCATCTCCAGCTATTTGGCAGACTAATATAGATGTTAGGAGGAACAGACCAAACACTATGATGGGTAAATCTTGACATTCTGTGAATATCTGCACAGTTGGCAGGTAGGGCCCACTGCAGACAGAGCCAGATGCTATGTCCATAGCAGTTGTTCAGCAAGACATCATTACAGCAAGTCTTGATGGCACATATAAATCTTTCAGAATCATCTATCCCATTATTACAGACCAAGTACTTCATTCAATTACATGCTTACATGTTTCACATACCTGTTTTATTATTATGCTCTCTTCTGTGTTCCAGTTGATATCTTCCTTGTTTTCTTTGCATATTTTTTTTTTTAGTATTATTTTTGTTTTTTCGTTTTTTTTTTTTTCTATCTCACTCTCTATCTCTCTCTCCACTGCAGGGATCAAGCTGGTTTGAATAGGTTGCAGCATGGCTTTTGTAGGTGATGCTCATGATCAGATGATGGCCTCTGCACCAATTGGTATTCCCCACTTGCTAATTGCATGCAAGCATCTGCATAGTTCTTCCAATAGCCAATGTTATAGCAACCCACTACTATAAATGACTACATCATGTGGGCATTTTCCCTTTACCTTGCCTGTATGGAAGACATCCTTCATGTGTGTGGAAAGCAGTGTTACATACATCAGGTCGGGACACTTCTTGCAATAAGACTTGTGGAGACAAGCCAACTACATGTTTGTATAAGGTTCCAGACTTAGGGACAGTGTGAGTATTGCTGTTATATGCATTGAATACTGCTAGGTTTATAGAGTTTGTGTGTACATGCTAGTTTTGCATGGAATACAGTCTGTCTGCATAGCTCTCAACTGTGGGGCTATCCACATGATGACCAGAGGTTTGGCTATTATGTTTTGTCTGTTCCCCACACAGGTGTTGTCCTTGACAAATCAGTGACATTCTCTCTGTTGATTGCTATCAGGACACGGCAACATCCATGTGTGCTTCTGATGTCCTTAGAAAGGGTATGTTGCAACCAATCCTGTAACATCTGCAATGTCCACAGTATATAACAGCAATATTTCAAATATGGCCCTGTGTTTTGGCCACTGTCCTCCGCTTTTATACCAAGATTTGTCCAGATGTCATGCAGTAAGTGGTTGATAGGTATGGTCTATCATTATTTAGTGCTGACATTCCTGCTATCATTCCAGTGATGTTGTGGACTCCGACACATGTGGGGTAGCAGCCATATAAATGAGGGTTACAGCTGGACAGCATGTGTGACCCTTACAGTCAAGAGGTCAGTGTACAGAGAACTCTGTTATATGCCCTTGTAAGACAGGGGTATACATATAAATAAATAAATATATATGTATATATATATATATATATATATATATATATATATATATATATATATATATGGATCTACCTGACAACACCGATGCACTACAACACTGACAACGAAATCACCGACACCACATAACCGAAAGTTCACAAACACGAAACCTCACATGCCCGACACACCACAATCCCGACAATAAACAAACAAAACAAATCCCCTGTCCAAAAAGCACACACACAACACAAGCACACCAAAATCCTTACAAACCCACACTAAACCTTACATACACAACTATCTATAACCTTAACCCAAACCCTAACCCTAAGGTCCGTCACTATCGCACACTCACCTAACCCGCGCCCTAACCCTTATTCACTTAACCCGCCCCTAAACCTAAAGACTGCCACTATCGCACACTCACCTAACCCGTGCCCTAACCCTAACTCACTTAACCCGCCCCTAACCCTAATGACTGTCACTATCGCACACTCACCTAACCCGTGCCCTAACCCTAACTCACTTAACCCACCCCTAACCCTAATGACTGTCACTATCGCACACTCACCTAACCCGCACCCTAACCCTAACTCACTTAACCCACCCCTATCCCTAGAGTCCGTCAATATCGCACACTTACCTTACTCGAACCCTAACCCTAACGTCTGTCACTACCACATACTTACACAGCCTTTTCACATGTCGGTGTTCTCAGCGTCGGGGTTTTCATCCATCGGTCATCTCAGTTTTCAATCTTCTGGTGTCTATGTTCTCATCATCGGTGTTGTCAGCTTTCGGCGTTGTCAGGTAGACCCATATAATACACACACACACACACACACACACACACACACACACACACACAACAGTCCAGACCCAAAACTAGCTCGCATCTTCTTTCACATTAAACAGGAATAATACCATGATAAGCTGTAGAAAACAAGGTCAACTATCAGTTTTTCTTCAAGATTTATTATCTTTCCACAGTAAATTCCTGACTTAAGATACTAGTCAAGACAATTACCAACAGCAAACCGGTTTCACCTAATCTGCATCATCAGTGCTCAATGAAACTGGAAGTCTCACTCTAGGCCATTTTTATATACATCGTCTTCACATTCTTAAAGTGGCACCATCTTATAACACAATATGTTACTCCAAAAGAAAGAAATAATGAACATCTTTACATTAATAAACATCTTTACATTAATAAGCATCAAAGAAAGTAAATGAGCATTATAGAAAATGAGCATTATAGAAAAACACACCCAAGGCAATATAGCCCATACATAAATGTATATATATATATATATATATATATATATATATATATATATATATATATATATATATATATGTATATATATATATATATATATATATATATATATATATATATATATATATAATATATATATATACACACACACACACACACACACACACACACACACACACACACACACACACACACACACACACACACACACACATATACATGCACACACACACACACACACACACACATATATATATATATATATATATATATATATATATATATATATATGTATATATACATAGAAATACACATGCATATACATACATATACACATACACATATACGCATATATACACATATAGGAAACAAATATACACATATAGTCATATACATATCTGAAACCTGTTTCAAACTGATACATTCTTATGATCCAGACTCTATAAATTTCCATTTAATCCAGGCTTATAAAATGCTCCCAACCTAAGTATCCAGGGTTCGATTTGTGTGGTTATTTGGATAATTCACAGGGTTTGATTTGTTTGGTTATTTGGATAATTAACAAGGTTTGATTTGCGTGGTTACTTGGATAATTAACAGGGTTCGATCTGCGTGGTTATTTGGATAATTTGTCTTCGGATAAAGATGATGTCACAATGTTTTCTGGAGGAGACAAATCAATTGCACAGATGTATAACACAACCGTAATGGAAATATATATGGAAATCTGTTTTAAACCTTTAACCGAGTGGTCCAAAAAGTTTAGAAGTAATATGTGGCACATTAAGTTACTAAAGGCATATCTGGCAGTTGAAATTGCACCTAGGGGTCTATGCATCTATGTAGAACCTGGCGTGGGCCAAGATGACGAGAATTTTTCTAAGAAGTGGCACGATATACAGAAGGTAACTTCTAAAACGTTCTTGGAATTATTAGTCGAATACTATGATGACATTTGGTGCAGCTCACTGCTGAAGTAAATTAAAGCTATGAGCAATTACAGTTTTTTTCTGTTGACAGTAACTTTGGAATGAGAAATAATAAATATATGCAGGAGATGGAAGACTATGAAAAAGAATTACAAATTCACAAAATGAAAAAGTATTCCAGGGATGTGAATGATTTTAATAGTGGAGCAATATACACCTGGAAACAGAAAAAAACTAATGGTTCGTTTTTCTACTAATAAGAAGGAAAGAAAGGGGGTTATTAAAAGGAAGAGAGTGCGTTCTATATTAAGGAAACCCAGTGCTAATATTGTTGAAGGTGATTCTAGTACATCCGAATTCTCTTCAAATTTAACTGATACTGATGCCGAGATTCTGGACTGTGGAGACAATTTGTCACCTATGATGAAGTGAAGTAGCGACCTTTTAGACGAGGGGGAAAGAGACAAAAATATCAGAAAGGTGGAACAAAATTTCAGGAAGATGTTAGAGACATAATTTCATGCATTTATATTACATTATTGAAAGATGAAAACAGCGAACGCTATTTCATCGAACCTAAAATATCTAAACCACATAATATTGAACATTCAGAACAGTGAATTTTTTCCTTCGAAAAAAATTTGCTAGTCCAAAACACATACACACAACACAAGCACACCTAAAAAACATCAATCCATACACATACATTTGTAATCCTACAACTAACCCTACACTAAACTAAACATACAATACTTTCTATCCACTTACCTTAACCCAAACCCTAACCCTAAGGTCCGTCACTATCGCACACTCACCTAACCCGTGCCCTAACCCTAACTCACTTAACCCGCCCCTAACCCTAATTCACCTAACCAGTGCCCTAACCCTAACTCATCTAACCCACGCCCTAACCCTAACTCACCTAACCCGTGCCCTAATCCTAACAACCACACAATCGCACACTTACCTAATCCGACCCGTAAATTTCCACCACAGCACTGGAAATAGCAAAGCCACAGAACAGGGCAACCAAATTCTTTCGCTAGGAAAGAATTCAGTGTTCTGCAGCTTTGCTATTTTTAGCGTTTGCTCAAAACGTGTCGATATTAGAACATTCAAAGTTTTAAAACTTCGATGTTCTGATATAGACCCCATTTCACCAGTGGTTGGTACACATAATGCAAACAATTTGGTTTTGAATTTAACACCATATACTTTAACAAAAGATGAAAATTATATACTTAATAAAGGTTTTAATTATGTACCTGCTTTCTTTGTAACCCATATGTCAACTGTTTTGGATGTAAAAAGTTTTTGTCGTTTATTGAATTTAATTTTTTTTTTTAACAATAGTGTTGAAAATGTGCCTGAATCAAGGTTTAGGATCAAAAAATCCACCTTTCAGCCTCCATACCACCCCACTGTGAAAATGTTTGAAGAGCTTGTTTTACGTGATTTCCATATGAATCAAAATTATATTTTTAGCAATTATAATACGAATTTGAACAAAAGGCAAAGGGTTGCCTTATAGAATTTGCATAAAGATGACAGAGCATTGGTAGTTAAGGCTGATAAAGGAGGAGCTATTGTGTTATGGGAATGTACTGAATATGACAAAGAAATAATGAGACAGGTGAATGATCCCATTTCGTATATGAGGTTACCTTTTGACCCTAGCCAGGGCTTTAAATCTATAATAGACACTTTTTTTGGATAACGCTGTAACAAATGGGATGATTACTGGGGAAATTTGTGAGCAATTAAAAGTAGCGGATCCAGAACCACCAGCATTTTACATGCTGACTAAGATTCATAAAACAATATTAAAACCCCCTGGTAGACTAATAGTTTTGAGTATGGGTTCCTTGATTGAGCCTTTGTCTATATATTTAGAGGATAGGTTAAAACGATTGTTACCATTGATTAGGGCAAGAATTAAGGACAGTATGGAATTTTTAAAACTTATGAATGACATCCAGATTCCAGTACATGCATATTTGTGCACACTGGATGTCCAGTTGCTATACACTAGTATTCCCCACAAGGGTGGTTTGGCTGCAGTTAACTATTGGGCTGATTGTTCTGGATTGTATAGTAAGACTCAAATTGAATTCTTGCTTAGAATGCTTAGCTTAATTTTAGAGCATAATGCATTTACTTACAAAACAGGTTGGTTTCTGCAAATTAAGGGTACTGCTATGGGCACAAATTTTGCGTCCATATATGCAGATCTTTTTATGGGCTATTTTGAAGCTAGATGGATATATAATGATGCAAATGAGTACAAACAATATATGAACATATGGCATAGATACCTTGACGATTGTTGGTGTGTACGGGTGGAAACTATTGACAAATGGTATCGGTTTGTTAATTACTTGAACAGCAATAACTTTGGTATAAAGTTTACTAGTAAGATTCAACAATTTAACATTGATTTCATGGATATTAATGTAACTAAGTTATTAGATGGGACTGTGGCAACAAGTCTGTTCTGGAAGCCTTTTTCTAAAAATTCAATATTAGAAGCAAAAAGTTGCCACCCTACACACATTGCTAGAAATATACCAAGGGCACAATTTATGAGGTTGAAACATTTTTGCAACAACCAGCAAGATTTTGAGAAAGAGGCAGCACATTTGAAAAGAATATATATGCACACAGGATATGAGAAGGAATTAATATCTAGAGCATATGAATTCAGTAACAAACAGGAAAGAAGTAGGTTGTTGGAGACGTGTTATGTAAAAGATGATAGAACAGATGAAAAACTGAGATTTATTATTACTTTTGGTGCAAACACTTTCAAAGTAAAACTGATAATAGAGAAACATAGGCCCATTTTAAGAAATAACTCCTTTTTTGAGTAAATAGTGGATGACCATTGTGATTTTGGTTATCGAAGGGGGAAAAATCTAGGTGAATATTCTAATAAACATAAGAAAAGTTCTTTTATGGGCAAGGTGACGCAATGTGATCAAATAAGAGGTAGTAAGTTTTGTGGAAATTGTATATATTGTAAGGCAGTATCAAGAACTAAATCTTTTACATCGGTCAATACCATCAGGGTATATGATATTAGGGTTCTGATTACATGTAATAGCAACTGGATAATATATATGGCAGTATGCAAATGTGGTGCTTTCTATATTGGGCAGACCTCCAGACCTTTTAAACAAAGGATGGCCCTTCATATAAGCGATATTAATTGCAGGAGAATGCGTAGTGCTTTGTATAAGCATCATTTGGAGCATACTGGAGCGCATTTCATTTTTGTAGGGATTGATAGGATTGTAGATGATAACATTAGTGTGACTAAAAATCATAAGATTCTTGATAATAAAGAAAAAACTTGGATACTTAGGTTGGGAGCACTTTATAAGTCTGAATAAAATGAAAATGTAGAGAGTATGGTACATAGGAATGTATTAGTTTGAAATGGGTTTCAGATATGTATATGAATATATATGTATATTTGTTTCCTATATGTGTATATATATGCATATGTGTATGTGTATATGTGTGTATGCATATGCATGTGTGTGTATGTATATATATATATATATATATATATATATATATATATATATGTGTGTGTGTGTGTGTGTGTGTGTGTGTGTGTGTGTGTGTGTGTGTGTGTGTATATATATATATATATATATATATATATATATATATATGTATGGGCTATATCTCCTTGGGTGTGTTTTTCTATAATGCTTATTTTCTATAATGCTCATTTGCTTTCTTTGATCCTTATTAACTTAATGATGTCTATTAATGTAAAGATGTTCATTATTTCTTCCTTTTGGAGTGACATATTGTGTTATATGATGGTGCCACTTTAAGAATATGAAGGTGATGCATATAACATGGCCTAGAGAGAGACTTCTGGTTTCACTGAGCACTGATGACACCAATTGGGTGAAACTGGTTTTCTGTTGGTAGTTGTCATGACTAGTAGCTTAAGTCATGAATTTACTGTGGAAAGATAATAAATCTTGAAGAAAAACTGATTAGTCGACCTTGTTTTCTACAGCTTATCATGGTATTATTCCTGTTTAATGTGGAAGTGGATGCAAGCTGGTGCTGGGTCTGGACTGTTGTGTATGTGATTATCCGTGCACAGTTCTAGCATCTGGGAGCCATTGTTGCATGCAGCAATTGAGTGAGAAGTACATACATAGGTAGGTACTAGGCTATTGGCCCTAGGGCCTATATAACCCTAGCCAAAAAGGTACCCTGGCTTTCCCCACCCAATAAAATTATTTTCCTGTGGCCTTGTTGAACAGAGCCCCAGATGTAATCCCCGGGGTGAATTTCCTATTTCCCATCCAATCTTCAAGATTTGTCTTGAAGAGTGCTAATGAGGAACTGTGTTTGATATAGATAGGTAGTTTGTTCCAGAGTATGGGAAGGCTCTGGGACAGAAATCTATCCCTCCAGCATGTTCTGTTTATTGTGGTGACAAGGTGTAGGTCCCTAGAGCATATAGCTTGGAGGGATTGGAATTTCTTTAAGTGGAGCATGTCCAACAGCTCTAGGTCTGACATAGCTTTGTATGTTAGGCAGAGATCGCCTGTGAGTAGGCGATATGCGACGGAGTAAAGCTGGAGTTTTTTGAGACAGTCTGCATAGGGCATCTGTTTGAGGCCAGTAATTCTCTTTGTGAAGTATTTCTGCAGCCTTTCCAGTTGTTGTAGATGTCTTGTGAGGAAGGCCTTGTACTCTATAATGGGTCTAATGAGTGATGAGTAGAGGAAAACAATGACCTCTTTTTTCTTGGACGAAAAACCTTTTGTGATAAGGAGTGCCACATAGAAGTATTTCCTGACTACTGTGGTGATGTGATTATCAAAGGAGAGTCTACTGTCCACCTGTGTCCCAAGATCTCTTATCACACTTTCGGTGTTAAGTAGACTACCACCTATGTGGTAGCTCTTGGGTACAGAGTTTTTACCAAAAAGGATGACAATGCACTTTTTGGCGTTGAGCTTGAGGCCATGGCTTTGACACCAGGCATCTGTCACAGTGATGCCCTTTTGTAGGATGTCCACATCATTAGGAGTTTCAATTATGGCTCCTAGTTTACAATCATCTGCAAATTTAGTTAGTCAAAGACCTTCTGTGTTAGCCTGTACTTCAGAAAAGTAGATACTAAACAGGAGAGGACCCAGGACTGAACCCTGTGGTACTCCACTTGTAACTGGTCTAAAGTCAGATTTGGAGTCTGCTACTTTCACGGTGTCAGTTCTGTCAGTGAGCCAGTTGGCAACCCATCTTGTGAAATAGGGATTTATACCTAGTTTAGTGAGTTTATCTATAATTCCAGAGAGGGGGATGGTGTCAAAAGCCATGGTGAGATCTAGATGGGCTGTGTGAATCACCTGGCTTTGGTGACTGCTTCAAAGAAGTCTATCAGATTTAGGAGACATGATCTGCCTTTTACAAAACCAAACTGGGTGGGGTCCAGAGACTGGAGATTACCAATGTCTTTGTTTATAAGTTCCATGATGATACATTCCATGGCCTTGCAGACCTGGCTCAGTAGGCTAATGGGGCCATAGTTCCTGGGGTCCATGGTGGATCCCCCTTTGTGGAGTTGGATAACTGTCACTGTGTGCCTTTCAATGGGCACAAAGCCTAAGGGAAGGCTATGATTGAACATGGTGGTTAGGTGGGGTGCCAGCTCATTCTATAGTTCATGTAGAAACCAGCCTGGGATGTTGTCAGGTCCCATGGATGCTGTGTTCTTGGCTTTGGAGAGTGTATCTTTTACCTGTGCAGCCGTGATCACAGGAACTTCGCATTTTTCTGGTATAGAGATGGGCCCTTCAAGGGGTGAGAGAGGGGCAAAGTTAGTACTGAACCTATCTGCCAGGATGTTGGCAATATCAGTTGGTTCTGTATATTTTGTGCCATTGTGCTGTAACTCAGAGCAGATCTGAGTGTTGCCATTGAGATTCTTGACATAGCTATAGAATGCTTTGTGGTTGTCTTTAGAATCAGTGGCAATTTTGTTTTCATGACTAGCTTTGGAGGATTTCATGAGGGATCTCAGCTTCTTACTGAAGCTGACCAGGGAGTTCCTCCAATCATGGGATTTTACTCTTTTTTGCAACAGTTTCTTTCTTCTGTTGTGGAGTTTGTTTATGGCAGGGGACCACCAGATCGGCTTTCTTTTTTTGGAAGATAGCATCTTGGTTCTGTTTGGGATAGCACAATCCATGCACTCATGTAAGTGCTTATAAAGTGCATTTGTGTAGGATTCAGCAGTCGTACCTCTATTGTCCGTCTGCATTAGTGTCGTGAAGTTTGCCACTTCTGTCTTAAGAAGGGTGAAGTTGGCTTTGGAGACGTTTTTTATGGTGGTTTCCTTAATGGGGGTGGGAGCGGGATGTGGATGTCTAGGGTGACTAGCTTGTGGTTGGATTTGACCAATGAGGAATTGACCTCTGGTGTGGAACACCGGTTGCCCATGTTGGTAATGATGAGGTCTAGGCTATTGCTGCCCCTGGTGGGGATGTGAATAATTTGATCCAAGAAGTTTGAATTTATGATTTCCAGAAAAGAAAACATTGAGCAAAAGAGTTGGTACATGAGTAGTTTTCCCAGTTAATGGTGGGGTAGTTGAAATTGCCCATTATGAGGGTGTTGGGTTGTACCCTAATATTTTCCAGTGTATCAAGAAATGAGGAGTGGGAATCCTGGGGCATGGTGGGGGGTCTGTAGCAAGCTACAATTTGGATTACAGTCTTGCCCAGAGTTAGTTGCACTTTGATAATCTCGGATGCATTATGCTGAGCAACTAGCCTGGAGGTGTCGATATCCTTAATGAATATGGTCACACCTCCGCCTTTAATGTTTCGATCCAAGTTAGGTGGCCGAAAGGTGTGGTATGAATTATAGCCTGGTAATGCAGGGGTGGTTGAACCAGGTCTCTGTCACTGCACAGATGTCAATGTTCTCCATTTTAAGGAATGCCTTGAGTGAATGCATTTTGAGGTTTAGACATCTAGCATTGAGTAGCATTACCCTCAGATTTTGCTTGCTTGCACCTGTTATGGTGGCGAATTTGTCATGTGAACCTTGCCTAAAAAAAAAACTATAGGGGTGGCAAAAGTTTTAGCCAGTATCCGTAATCCCAAGGGCGACAGATGCAGGCCATCTCTGGCAAAGCATCGTGGTCTGTTGATCATGTCATCCCAGGCAGACGATACTGGATCCCCTTAGAATGACATCAGAAGCTTAGCCAATTGTTAAAGTCAATCATTCTGTCCTTGTACTGTGGTATCATTTTGGGTGATGGCAGGATGCTACTCAGGGCTAGGGTCATACCTGCCTGGGCTACAAGATTGGAGAGCACCTCCATGTCTGTTTTCATGTAGTCCAGGGACATACTTCTCAGGTCATTCACACCAACGTGGACAATGACAGAGTCATATTTGTACTTGTGGAGTAACCTGAGTGCGTGCATTATGTGGTAGATCCTGGCACCCAACAGGTATCTGGCAGCAACTTTCTTCTTGTTTAGCCTGGTAAGTGGAACATCAGTGTGCCTGACTACAGAGTCACCTATGACTAGAGTGTTGGGTCCGTTGTTATGCCTTATGGGCTATGGTTGAGTGGTGCACTGAGTTTGTGGACTATGTGCCATTTGGGTTGTGTTGGGGGGGGTTGAGGCTGCTTGCATTTCTGATTTGGAGGTCTCTGTTGCTTGAGCTGATTTTTATTGAGTGCCTCCATGTATGTAGGTGTGTGTTTTCTGTTTCTATGTGCCTGTTTTGATGGTGTAGGTTCTGAGGGACTATGTTATGTGTGGTGTGGTGCAAGTGGTTACCTTCTCCTCTTGACTGTCTTGTCCAGTCTTGGGTGAAGAGAGCTTTGCTTCCAGTTTGGCTATATAAGTGCATCTCTCGCAGGTTGTAGCGCTGGGTGGTAGTAGCAGAGGGTTGTCTTTGTACATGAGGCAATTGCTGCATTGCCCCAAGATGCCCAGCTTCATCAGGTAGACAGGAGAAAGCACTGGGAGCTGACCCTTAGACATGCCTGGATAGGTGCTTATTTAAGTACTAAAAACTGTTTTCCTCTAGACAAGTGAGGAAAGTTGAGTGCTGTAGTAGTCTGTAGCTTATTTAGTGCTTACAATGAGTTCTGACCAAGTGCTGAACTGAAAGAAACAGATTTGAGTGCTAAAACTCAATAATTGGATAGTTTTAAATGAAAATTTAAAGAGCAGGCTTTGTGGCGCTGGAAATAGTTTAACCCTAGCTAAGTGGCGATGCATAAAGTGTATTTTGTTTTATATAACAGTAGCAAATGAGCAAACTGATTCAAACAAATTAACCAATTAACCAATAAAAAGCTAAAAACTCAGCCCCATTCCAGCAGTCTTCAATCAGACAAGTTCTAACTGCACACTCCTTTCTCTACAGTGCAGGGGAACCTTTTCCTAAAAAAGATTATCTAGATTAGTGCTCAAGTTATGCAACCAAAGCTAAATTCAGCAGGTTTGAATTTAGTCTATGCTACAGCAAACACGGCATACCAATTTCAGAAAGAAACAGTTCAAATAAACAGGCACAATAAGCCTTTAACCAGAAACTCCCAGCTCAGAAGAGCAGAATCTACCCTCTCCTCCCACAAGAGTGCAGACCACATCTTCTTAATGTAAAATAACCATCCTGAAGCCCAAGTGCTTAATCCAGAGCTAATACACTTTTAGAATAATAGACAGTAAGACTTCAGTCAGCAACTCCCAGCTTAGAAGGATGTAAGCTGCCTGTCCTGCCACAACAGTGTAGACCACAAACCTTCTTAATGTAAAACAGCTGGTCTGAAGCCCAAGTGCTTCAGCCAAAGGCTTAAAATAACAATTACAATTTAATCAGGCTACTAACAAGCAGTAATAAATGCAGCAGAATAAATGCAATTATGTACTTTTAAGAACAATCAGCAAAACCAAAATAAAGTAGGAAGAAACACAAATACAGTAAAAGCAGAAAGTGCATTTTTTATATAAAATAGAAAACAAGCAAACTGATTTAAACAAATTACCAAATTAACCAGTACAAAAGCTTAGAACTGAGCCCTGTTTCAGCAGTCTTCAATGAGACAAGTTCTAACTGCACACTCTTGCCACTAGGGTGCAGGGGAACCTTCTCCAAAAAAGATGGCCTGGATTAGTGCTCAAGTTATACAAACAAAGCTAGATTCAGAATGTCTGAATCTAGTCTATGCTACAGCAAACAAGGCGCATCAATTTCAGAAAGAAACAGTTCAAATAAGCAGGCACAATAAGCCTTTAACCAGAAATTCCCAGCTCAGAAGAGCAGAATCTAGCCTCTCCGCCCCCAAGAGAGCAGACCACAAACATTCTTAATGAAAAATAACTGGCCTGAAGCCCAAGTGATTTAACCATAACTAATACACTTTTAGAAATAACAGACACTGAGCCTTCAGTCAGCAATTCCCAACGTAGAAGGATGTGAGCTACCTGTCCTGCCACAACAGTGCAGACCACAAACCTTCTTAATTTAAAACAACTGGTCTGGACCCCAAGTGCTTAAACCAAAAGGCTTAGAATAACAGTTACAATTTAATCAGGATACTACCAAGCAGTAAAAAATGGAGCAGAATAAACACAATTTAGTACTTTTAAGAAGATGCAAAAGAAAAATAAATTGCATTTTAAGTAAAGTGCAAGGAGAGAGGAAGAAGGAGCTGAAGAAATTGAGAAAAAATCAAGGTTAAGAACCTAAGTGGGTTGGCCTTCTCAAATGTTCTCTCTGTATTAAGTAGAGTGAACACCAGACTTGGAGGGGTGTCCCAGATCAAATTTACAGTAGGTGCAGACAACTACAAAGCCACCAACTATAACAACACCACAAAAATAGGGTGGGGGAGGGGAACAAAACAGTTTCAGGACAGATGAGAAACAGAAAACAATGCCAGAAAATATATAAAACAATTCAGTCATGCAAAATTATGACAATGCAGAACTCTGAAAGTTTAAAATGCCAAGAAATATGACTATCAATCAGCGATATATTTCCAGCTTGTTTGAGAATCACATACCAGCCAGACACAGGAGTTTTTATATATATATATATATATATATATATATATATATATATATATATATATATATATATATATATATATATATATATATATATATATATATATATATATATATATATATATATATATATATATATATATATATATATATATACGCATTTTCCCTACTGTTGAATCACTGTGCTGCATGATATGTTTGAATAAACATCAGACATATCTACAGCTCAGATGGTTTAATGGTAACTTGCTGTGGCTATGGTGTGCAGGGACCTGGGTTCCGGACTTGCAAAGCCTGATTATTTTGTTGCAGGGCAGAACACAGGCTTTTGGATACAGAGTGATTAATGCACTTTTAAGCAGTTGTAAGCGGGTTTGTGTGGGTTTGCGTGGCGGTAACCAATGCTAACTTCCAGTTAACTATGCCTACATACAGTTAACCTTAAAAAGTGCTTAATCTTTGTAGGGATTGCTTAGCACAATGCAAACGGGTTTACTCCCGCTTGCTGCTGCTTACTCCCACTTACCCCCATGCTAATTTCTTTAAAACAAAAGAAAAACAGGGTGATAAGAAAGGGGTGAAAATGGGGGCACAAAGAGGGTAAACCAATATGAAAGATAGCTAGAAATATGCAGGATGGAAGTAGGGAAGGTCTATAGCTGTCCATTTCTTCTATAGCAACAGTTGTGCATATATACTGAATTTGGAGGTAGATTTGTACACTCAAATCCCCTAAGAAAGAGGAATGAGGACAGAAATAGTGTGTTGGGAACCCAATTAGACAAGATTACGTGTCCAGTGGACACATGTGTAAAATGGACAGCTATGTATGGGGCAAAATTTTTTTGGGGAAACAGATTGCCCTTTTTTTCAAGTTGGGAATGGGATGTTAGGGAAGGATAGTAGGTATATTTGTGGAGGTAGGTTGGGAAGGAAGACAGACAAGATAGACAATACATCATACAGGGGTGGTATATGACACATGTGGGGGATAAACACCTTGGACAGGGAGGGGTGTTTGGTAATCAGAAGCCCACAAACCCACAAATGGATACAGTGGGACTGAGGTCCACACCCATGGGCAGTCACAACTTCACCTTCATGACTCCGAAGGTGTCTGTGCTGGGGACTGAGCAGGAGGGGCAGATTGACACTCTAATTGTGCCATGCAGCCATCAAGCTGGCATAGCAGATCTCCAAATTCCTTGTGGAGCTTGCTACGCACCAGACCCTGGACCTGGCTTTGGGTGATAAGAGTCTGTCCTCGCCCACTCCTGGGGAGTGGACCCCATCCCCTGAGGCAGTTCCACCTGAAGGTGGTGCATGACTAGCAGATAAGGAGGTCCTGGGGTGGGTCCCAGATGTGTTGGGGCCTGGTGCTGTGGCCAGATGAGGCGGGAGAGGCAGATTCACTGTGAACGGCCTTCTCTGATGTGCTATGGTGTTGCAGTTTTAGAACATATGTTGGGTAGTAATGGTAAACGCATTCCAGGATTACTTATAACAGAATGCATGAGGATTCCCATTAACCCAAATAAATAGATTTGGAACATTTGCATAGCCAACAGAACACATGCATATATGGAACCATAGTGGGCATTACACCAGCATGCAGGTTACATTGATAGCAACAGGCCACCAATGATAGTATTTGAACAGGGAACATTAATTGGAATAAATTTCAACATTTGAAGAACAACAGGACACATGTCCCAACATTAGGTTTGGTGGAAAACATACCCGTTCATTTATGTGTTTGGATTATTGGTGAAGATAACGTAGAGAGAGAGAGAGAGAGAGAGAGAGATATGTTAGTTGACAAATATAGATTCTTGTAGTGGTCACAGCTTTAATGATCATTGCTCTACTCATTACACTACAGGTATTATTATAACTTTTGCCTTGTGTTAGGCAGTGGTATGTCTGTACACAGTATAATTACAGTCTTCTTATAGCTACTTTGAACTTTCTCTTACCTGGTAGACCTGTAGAGGGAATGTTTGTTAATACTACATGACTGTTTCTACCCATATTCTCATAGTCAGGGTTACATATGTGCACTCATACTGTGTGTGTGCTACTGACACACTCTGCCTTAATTTCTATCAGCCACCCTGGCTATTGTTAGCAGGGACCTGTAGATGTGACAGCATGACACTTTTGAATATTTCTTGGAGGAGACCACTTGGTGTATGTACTTATCTTGTTGTCATTTGCAGCCTTGGGTTTGGACCATGGGTGTTGGACACATTATAACTACAGCCTTCATATAGCTACTTTATATACCTTATCTTACCTGGAAGACCTGTGGAGGGAATGTTTGTTAATACTACCTGACTGTTTCTGCCCATTTTCACAAAATCCCAGCTGAAATTATGTATAGAGCTTACTACCACTCCTGGGATTCAAACTATGGCTGCTTCTGCTTAGTATATAACAAGTGTGTGTTTCATCAGAGGGAGCTATTGAAAAACTGCTGCATTGTTTTTGAATATTTTCTTTCTCATTCTCTCTTTGTTGTATGATCTGACCTTGTAATTACTACATTATTATATATATACATTCCTATACATATCTTTCCACATAGCACTGCGTGGAAAACAGTGGTTAACACAACATTACTATTCAGATATCAGATCTTGGTGTGCGACATTTGTATTATCAGTTAATCTTGTGTGCTACTGAGGCACTAACTTTGCCAGATGAAACTTGATTGTTTAATGCTTTCAGAGCTATAGTTGCTATGCATAACCTGTACACATTTCAATATCATACCATATCAGAGTAAACACAACCAGTCCAGGGTTTTGAATTTTATTGACATGCACTTTCATTTTATTAATATATGACCTATATGAGACTATTACTGTAATATTGTCTGCTTTATTTAGTACAAACCTCACCCATTTTTAATAATGCCAGGTGACATTCTACTCCTTTATATTTTTTTTGGTATGAATACTACAAGCTAGATTGTTACTCACCAGCCTCACGATGCAGCCTTTGCAACCTGCTGGCATGGGCTTCCTGGTTCAAAACCCACTCAGCTGGAGCTGTAATGAAGATAGAGAAACATTTATGCATACCTATCCATCACATACACAGGCTGGACTTTGGTAAAAAGTTATTGCTATGGATACTTACACACTGCTGGGACATCACCCCTCTGTCTTGCTTCTTGGACCCACTGTTTCAAGAGCTCCCTCTTCCTCTGCTTCAAGTTGGCATAATGGTGCCAGACCTGCTCACCAGTCCAAGGGATACCAGTGGCACTGGTGAGATCACAGGTGAGACTTTCCCAGGCTTCCGCTTTGTATTGGGACCCCTGGTACTGGTCCTCAGCAGTCTCACATCATGTTTGTTTTACAAGGAGTCTTACCATGACCTTGGACTCCTGTATGTCCCAGCGCTATACCCAAAAGTGCATGCCCTCTCCAACACCTGCCATACTGCCTACAGTGGGGAGCTACAACCAGTTATGAGATGTATTCCTACCTGCGAGGTTTAAATACAGCCAATTTCCAGCCCTTTGCTGTGATTGGACTGTTTTGAATATGCTGTGCTAAGCTAAGCTACGAGCAAACCTGTTTAGCTAAGGTTGGTGGTGATTAAAGGGGCATGCTCAGTGCTGTTTACTAATGGGCAAATCCACTTAGCTGGGCTAATCATTGCTTAGCATTAACATTTATACAATGCTTACACCTGGTCAGCATAGCTGTGCAATGCTTAGCATTGCTTATGTTTTATTTTATGGACTAACACCTGCATGGGATTGATTCATCATTCATGATGTATTATAAATTTGTTTACCTTCCCTGAAATCTCCCAATGTGCTTTCATTACATTTATTCTTGTGTGACTATACTGTATGAGGCACTTGTGTTTATATGAGGGTTTCACAACTTTATTACACTGACACCTCAAATCTGGGCCTAATGCACTACTCTGGTTGTGAAATATAAGTTAGTTCCTACATAAATATACAAATACATTAAAAGTAATGATTTCACATTGAAAATGGAAGCGGCTTTGGTGAGACTCGAACTTTGAATGACTATATGCAAGGCATACACTCTAACTGCTACACTATTGTACTACTGCTTATGTTGGATGTCTATTGCTATTTAAATTGTCATACCATTTCACCTGGGCTAAGCATAGCTAAGTAACGGACACACCTGCACAGCTACGCTTAAACTTTATTGCAGATGTGAAAAAAAAAAAGATTTATTTGTCGGGGGCTGTGCTTTGCAAATGTTGATGACATATACATTTTCACAGTATGTATAGATATTTGCATTATATTCTTGGTCCACTTTTCATAAACTTGTGGATCTCTGGCACATCACTAAAGATTGAAGTTTGACAGTAATGACAGACATTTGCGTTTTATACTTCATATCCTTCGGAAAATTCATGCTAATGCTAAACCTGTTATTCTATCAACTTTCTACATTTGTAATGGCAATATTTCAGAGTTGTCCCTTATGGCTTTGTCCAGATTTCTTACTCTAATGGGTTGAGAGGTGTAACAAGCGATCTTGCTCTTTTTAAATTGATGTATGGCAATTCTGGTGTGCAGGGGCATGTGTATTGTGAGAACACTGCTCTCAAACACACCCCCTGTGCTCATACACATCCCCATGTACATATTACAGCATGGCAGTGCACCTTCATACATTTACATAGAGCGCTGCCGTGCTGGACACGAATGGTCCCTTCCATGCAGTAATAAGTTATTCCTGCATGGGCGTTTGCTGAATCTGGAGGTCACCAGTCTTTCTCACATTTCTGTGTCACATTTGCACTTACTTCCTAATCACATCATACCTTCCCCCTGTGGAACACAACTGGTATTGGACTTTCAAATCTTTCCTATTGTATGTAGTCAATATATAAGCACATACAGGCTGTCCCTTAGTCGTATTCCCAGAGATAATGCTGACTTTGCTGAGATCTCCCTTGCTGTTATTTACCTATTACCAGCATATGGAGGGGAAGGACAGCTACAGTCCTTTTCTTTCTCCAGGCTATCACTGCTGTAATGAATGATTATAATGGTTGTTGTGTCAGTGGTTGATAAACCTCTCCATTCTTTCATTAAACTCTGATGTCTTCATCAAGTATAAAGGATGTGATTGTTTTAATTCAAGTATTTTAACACCTCTTTAAAGAATACTATTTTCACTTCTTTATCCTACATTGTAATTTGTTTTTGCTACCAGATTTCCTCTACTGCTTGACTCTTAACAAGCTTACATGTTCTAAATTTACGACTCAGAGAATGGTAAATGTGTATACTGATTTGCAGTCTGCACTTGCCCTCAATGCGTCCTTAATACTTCATTATGAATCTGAAGTCATAAGATTTCAAAGGTATGCACCAACTCAAAAGAGATGTAATTTCACTCAAATGTGTCTCCAAACAGGGAAATCACTGAAAGCAGTCTCCATTTTTTAAAGTTTGGCAGGCTAGGAGAAGGAAAGGTGAAATGAAAAAGTTATATTACCTTAACAACTAAAAGTTGTACAATTCTGATTTATAATGCTGTTAAAGTTAGATTATTGTATTTGCTAAGGAATTTTCCTATGCATATAATAATTTAAAGGGCTAGCTAAATTTTGCATTTTATCTAAATTGTACAAGCAGAAACACTATAAACTTTTCCATCATTAACTTGGTTGGAGATCAGATCTGCACATCGATGGATTCCTTCATCTTTTCAGGTATAAAAGAATGTATTGCTCACTAGCTAATGTATCAGTCACTAGGTAATGCATTGGTCACTGGGTAATGTATTGATCACCAGGCAATGCATTGCTCACTAGGTGATGCATTGCTTACTAGGTAATGCATTGCTCACTAGGTAATGCTTTGCTCTGCAAATAATGCATTGATCACTGGGTGATGCATTGCTCACTAGGTAATGCATTGGTCACTAGGAAATACATTGATCACTAGGCAATGTATTGCTCACTAGGTAATGCATTGTTCACCAGGTAATGTATTGCTCACTAGCTAATGTATTGTTCACTAGGTAATGTATTATTGACTAGGTTATGCATTGCTCACCAGGTAATGTTTTGCTCACTAGGTAATACTTTGCTCAATAGATAATGCATTGATTATTAGGTAATGCATTGTTCAGTATGTAATGCTTTGCTCAGCAGATAATGCAGTGATCGCTAGGTAATGTTTTGCTTAGTGGGTAATGCACTGATCACTATGTAATACATGGTTCACTGGATAATGTAAGGTCAGAAGCTTCATCTTTTGAAGAGTCACTATGGTATGTCTGGTACATGAAAACAACCCTCTAGTGATTGTGTGCCTCAGGTAAGCATTTTAATAATATTTCCATGTGTCTTTCTTTTTGTCTTCCAGAATCTACCTCAGAGACTCAATATACCGAGTAGATAAGGCATTATGTCTTAGTAGCAGTGCCTAATGAGATGGCTCACTTTCCCATGGAATGCCAGTCCACAGGGAAAAGTTGCCTTGAGAGTCACTGTGGTCCAGATAAAAATGCATGATGCTCATCATGGCCTGCATACTGTGGTTTAAAAAGCCTTTTTTTCTTGCAGTGATGTATCCTAGCATGCAAGTGTTGACATGAACCATGTCAATGTTGATGAGGCAGTAGAGGTATGTACCCCATTGTCCCAATTCATAAAGATGTGCTGCTTCTTGAATTTCTGCATAGGTGTGGCTGCCAACACCACTGCTACAAACATCTTACTGTGGTTCATCTGTTGTCTCTGTGTGCCTGTGACCTAGCTTTCCAGTTCATTTCCACATCATTTTCTTTCTGCAGTGCATGTGTTTATAACATGCCTCCATAATGCGACATCTGTCACTTGCTTTATTTTAACTACTGGATTGCAATGTTAAATAATACTGTGCAATGTATTATAGATATGCCACTTGTAGATATTATATGTGCAGTAACTGCATGTGCACAATATTGTCTTATACCAAATATGACGACTGCATTGTACAGTAGGAATTGCATAGTCATGAGAATGTGCCATTTAGTAATATGTGATTCTTTGCAAATGGAGTTTCTGCATTGCAAATACATTATCAACATAAACCCCACATTGTTTGCCCCATTCCATGTTCCTGTTGTATCCTTTATGCTTACTATGCCCTTTCTGCTTTCCCATTTCCCCCATTTCTATAACTGCTGTGTGCTACCTACTGTGTTCCCTGTCACCTGTGCCTGGTACCACATCAAATACATGTGCCATATATGGGCAATTTTACATGTGTTTTCCCTTCGTCTTCAGTGAGTTGTGCATCTTTGCCAAAGATATGTTTACACAAAAATGTCTTGTATAGGTTCATAGGTTCATACTAGGCTATCTGCCCTAGGGCATTTATAAGCCTAGCACAAAGTTTTGTGGCTTTCACCACCCCTTAAGTTTGAAAGGTACTGTGCCCATTAGTTTACCGTGCCTCTGTCCAGCAGTGACACTGAGGTGATCCCCGGGGTAAACCTGCGATCTCCCATCCATTGGTCAAGATTTCTCTTGAACAGGGCCAGCGAGGTGCTCTGCCTCACATGTACCGGGATTTTGTTCCACAGCATAGGGAGTCTCTGGGTGATGAATCTGTCCCTCCAGCATGTCCTATTTATAACTGTGTTAAGGTTTAAGTCTCTTCCTCTTGTATTTCTTGTGGATTTAGATTTTTTGAGGTGGAGCATGTCCATCAATTCCGGGTTTGACATGGCCTTGTATGTTAGGCACAGGTCACCTCTGAGCAGACAGTATGCGACCGAATACAGTTGGAGTTCCTTCAGTCGGGCAGCATAAGACATATTTTTCAGACCCTTTATCCTTTTGGTGAGGAACTTTTGGGGCCTTTCCAATTGCTGCAGGTGTCGGTTAAGATACATTCCGAATGGGGCATTGTACTCAATCATTGGTCTGATGAGTGATGAGTACAGGGGAACAATGACCTCCCTTGATCTAGAAGTGAAACCCTTCATGATCAGGTGGGCAATGTAGAAGGTTTTCTTAACTACCTTGGCAACGTGGGTGTCAAATGAAAGGTTACTGTCAACCTGGGTCCCCAGATCCCTGATAACCTCTTCTGTGCTTAGTGGATTGCCACCTATATGGTAGCTAGGGGTAACCTTGTTTTTCCCCGAAGGGTATGACTATGCATTTTTTGGCGTTTAACTTTAGGCCATGGCTCTGGCACCAGTTATCCGTTTCTAAGAGACCCTTCTGGAGGATATCTGTGTCTGATGTGTTTTCAACTATGGCGCCCAGTTTGCAGTCATCTGCAAACTTAGTCAGCCATAATCCTCCTGTGTTTGCCTGTACTTCTGAAAAGTAGATGCCGAACAAGAGGGGGCCTAGGACTGAGCCCTGTGGGACACCACTTGTGACCGGCTTGGAATCTGACATGGCGCCAGCCACTCTGACCCTGTGGGTTCTGTCACTTAGCCAGTTTGCAACCCATCTTGTGATGTATGGGTTTTCATTTAAGTTGGTGAGTTTTTCTATGATACCCGAGTGGGGTATTGTGTCGAAAGCTTTTGCAAGGTCAAGGTAGGCTGTGTGGACTGCCTTGCCCTCATCAATGGCCTTGGTGACTCTTTCAAAAAAATCAACCAAGTTTAAAAGGCATGATCTGCCCTTGACAAAGCCAAACTGGGTTGGATCCAATGTCTGTAGGTCCCCTATGTCTTTATTTATGAGTTCCATTATGATCCTCTCCATAGCTTTGCAGACTAAGCTTGTCAAGCTGATGGGGCGGTAATTACCAGGGTCAGTGGAGGCACCGCCTTTGTGAAGTGGGACCACAGTTGCCGTATGCCACTCCTTGGGTACGTATCCTGAGGTGAGGCTAAGATTAAACAGCTGCCCTAACAGCAGGTTTAATTCCTCATTGAGTTCGTGGAGCACACAACTGGAGACACCATCTGGTCCCATAGATGCTGTGTTTTTTGCATTGGAGAGAGCAGTTTTCACCTGAGCATTTGAGATGCGTGGGAGGCTACAATCTGCTGGGATAGATATCTCCCCTTTTGGGGGGGAGGGGGGGGGGATTTGCACTGAACCTGTCAGCCAGTATGTTGGCAATGCCTGTTGGTTCAGTGATTTTTACATCATTTTGAACTAATTCTGAGCATATCTGGGAGTTTCCTTCCAGGTTTCTAACATAGCTAAAAAAGGCCTTATGATTGTCTTTTGAGTCCTTAGTGACTTTTCTTTCAAAATTTGCCTTGGATGATTTTATGAGCGATCGTAGTTTTTTACTTATAGTGATCAAGGGTGTCTTCCCTTTTAAGGATTTTGCTCTATCTTGTAGTAGCTTTCTCCTTTTATTGTAGAGTTTGTTAATGGCTGGGGTCCACCAGACAGGGCGCTTGCCTTTGGTGCAAAGAGTCTTTGTTTTGTTTGGGATTGCCTGATCCATGCAGTCCTGGAGGTGCTGATAGAAGGCATTTGTAAATGATTCAGCTGTTTGGGTAATGGTTTCCGCTGGCTCAGGGGCCTTGAAGGAAACCACACCAGTCTTAAGAAGTGTGAAGTTGGCTTTTGAGAAGTTCTTCACTGTGGTCTTTTTTATCTGGGGTGGGGGCGGGATGTGGACTTCCGGTGAGATTAGTTTATGATCTGATCTCACCAATGAGGGGTACACCTCTGGTGCTGAACATTGTGTCCCCATGTTTGTGATGATGAGATCTAGTATGTTTTCTCCTTTTGTGGGGATGGTGACTAGTTGTTCCATGGCATTTGAGTTTATGAACTCCAGGAACCTTTGGGCTAGTGTGTTGGGGCTTGAGTAATGATCCCAGTCTATATTCGGGTAGTTGAAATCACCTAATATGATGGTGTTTGGAGATACATTTATCCCCTCGAGTGTTTTCAGGAAAGCTGTGTGATGTTCCTGAGTTTGAGAGGGTGGCCTGTAACATGCTACAAATTGCAGAGCAGTGTTTCCTAAGGTTACTTGCACCTGGATGGTCTCCGATGCTTCGTAAGTTGCCACCAACCTGGAGGTGTGGGTATCCTTGATGAATATGGATACCCCCCTCCTTTCTTGGTATGGTCCAGATTTTGGGGCCAGAACGCATGATATGAGGTAAAATCTGGTAGTGCCGGGGTGCTCTCAGGAGCCTTGAACCAGGTTTCAGTCACAGCACAGACATCGATGTTCTCCATACTGAGAAGGGCTTCGAGTGCGTGCATCTTGAGGTTTAGAATTCTGGCATTGAGTAGCATTACCCTTAGTTTATTTTCTTTTTTGCGTTCTAGGGTGATAGGTTTAGAATTTGAGCCTTGCCTAAAAAAGGCACTATGGGGGTGGCAAGAGCCTTTGCCAATATCCGGAAGCCCAGGGATGACAGGTGCAAGCCATCCCTTGCAAAGCAGCGTGGCTTGTCCAGCATGTCATCCCAGGCAGACAGACATTGGATCCCCTTTGAATGACACCAGAGATTAAGCCAATTATTAAAGCTGATCATCTTGTCTCTGTATTGTGGCATCATTCTTGGTGAAGGTAGGATACTGCTCAGGGTCAGGGTCATACCTGCCTGGGCTACATAATCAGAGAGCTCCTCTATGTCTCTTTTCATGTAATCCAGGGAGGTACGTCTCAGGTCATTCACACCAGCATGGACAATGACGGAGTCATACGTGTACCTGCTGTTGAGTGACCTGAGTGCCTGCGTCATGTGGTGGATTCTAGCTCCCAACAGGCAGCTTACTGTGACCTTCTCCTTACTCAGTCTGGTGAGTGGGATGTCAGTGTGTCTGACTATGGAGTCACCTATGACAAGTGTGTCTGGCATTGTGTTTGGCCTTAAGGGCTGTGACTGTTTGGCACACTGACTTTGTGGTCTATGTGTTGCATGTGTTGTGTCATGAGGTGGCAGTTGTTTGGGTGTCTGCTTTGGTGGCCTCTGCTGTTTTGGTAGATTTTTGATCAGAGCCTCCGAGTATGTCTTTGTGTGTTTATGTGTATGATTTGAAGTTGTGATAGTACTATGTGAGACTGGGTTTGTGGTGTGTGTGGTTTCCTTCTCCTCCTGTCTGGTCTTGCCAGTCTTATGTTGAGAGAGCTCGGCCTCCAGTTTGGCTATATAGTTGCATCTCTCGCATGTATTTGTGTTTTGTGGGGGAAGGAGAGGGTTGTCTGTGTACATGAGGCAATTGTAACATTGCCTCAGTATTCCCAGATTCACCAGCTGGGCAGGAGAGGACACTAGCAACTGACCCCTCGACATGCTAGAAGGAGAGGACAAAGAACTTTTTGTTAATAGAGTTTGAAAAGACTTCGAGGGATGTGGGTGATTGAAAGAGGGGTTTTAGGCTGGTGGGGTACTATGTATAATAAAAAAGTGCTATATCAGAGTAGAAAGTACTTTAGGAGCAAGTGCAAGCTTCCCAGCTAGAGAATAGTCTCCTTAGGAATCAAGTATAGCTGGATCTTTCAGATAGAGAATAGGCTGTTTTGGTTAGAAGTAGAGTTCAAGAAGAGCTGTTCTAAGGGAAAAAATGAAGAGTTGACTTTAGGTAGCCTGAATAGTTTAACCCCAATTAACCGCCGCTGCTCTTGTGTGCTCCTGTGGCAATTCCGCGCTAAATCGCGCTAACGAGTGCTTTAGCGTGCTTTATAGCAGGGGGTTGAAAATAGCTGGGAATTGACCCAAAATGGCCAATGGACTACTAGTTTCTGGCTGATACCACTCCAAAATGGACAAATAGGCTGCTTAGTGCTTCCCACTCCCACTGGTAAACAAAGAAGCTTCCTTTCTTCCAAATAAGGATATGGAACAGTTACAGGAACCAAGACAAAGTCCAGAGATCAGCAAACACTGATACTGGACTATTCTAGTTCAGTAAGGCAGGAAACAAGAGATTTTTTTTTTGTTTTTTGTTTTTTTCAGAAACAGAGAAGAAAAACAGTCAATAAATGCTTTAAATGCTATAAATCGGCTAGCACACTTGAGTGTGTAGCCTACAGATACAATTTGCAACAATTGGAAACTTAAAGTGCAAAAAACAGTTTAGACACAATCAATCAGTTTAAATGCAGTAGCAAACAGGTGAAAATGCAGTCGCTAGATAGTAAACAGTAGAAAAGACACAAAAATTATACTTATATCAAGAAAAAGTCACTCTTTTGCTCTCTGCTGCTTGAATCACTCTGCAGGACACCACGAGGAGCTGTGCTGAGTTAATATCAAGCTAAAAAGGCGCGCTTTAGGGTGCTTTATAGCAGGGGTTGAAAAGAGCTGGGAATTGACCCAAAATGGCCAATGGACTACTAGTTTCTGGCTGATACCACTCCAAAATGGACAAATAGGCTGCTCAGTGCTTCCCACTCCCACTGGTAAACAAAGAAGCTTCCTTTCTTCCAAATAAGGATAAGGAACAGTTACAGGAACCAAGACAAAGCCCAGAGATCAGCAAACTCTGATACTGGACTATTCTAGTTCAGTAAGGCGGGAAACAAGAAATATTTTTTTTGTTTTTTGTTTTTTTTCAGAAACTCTGATACTGGACTATTCTAGTTCAGTAAGGTGGGAAACAAGAGATATATATATATATTTTTTATGCTTACTTTTCTGTCAGCTATGTATATCTTTGATGGATTTATTTGACAGTTAATTACCAGGAAAATCCGACTGGATAATAAATCCCATTTTCAGAGGAGATCTGGGGAGAAATGCTCCATAAGACTTATCTTATACCAACTGTACATACTATCTTAGAAACATACAGGTAGTAAAAATGTTATACATTATACAGATGAGATAAACAGAAGAAAAAAGTATGATTACATCAGAACAGGTAAAAACATACATATATATGTATATATAATTATTTAAGTATATTTGAATATTAAGAAGAAATAAAATGCAATAAGGTAAAGGAGGTTCAGAAACATAAATTGACAGCCAAGAAAGCACAACCAAGATAGAGAAGAAGGCAGTAAAAGAAAATTTAAAGATGATAATATAAAAGGAAATAAGAGAGATACAATGATAGGCACTAAGAGAAGTAAGATTCTACTCGGTGTATAGTGGATTGCAAGGAGGAAGGAGTATGGGAGACAAATGGGGAGAGAAAGAGAGCATGAGGTTGGCTAAGAGAAAAAAATAGGAAGAGGGAAATAAATGGGCCAGTTTAATCTGGAGAAAGGAAAGTAAGGAACCTGGAGATGTGACTGTATTTTGTTATGGTGGCTTAAAAATGGGACTTATAGGTATTGATTTGGGTTTATATCGGAAAATCGAAGGCTGATAAGTCCGAAGCTCACAACTTCAAACCCCGAAAGCTGACAACATTGAACTGCAACACGGAGATCGCCATAGAGTGCAGGAAGGGAAGATTTCCCTTTACTGCACTATAGTGCGATCTCGGAGTTGGTATATTTAAGTAGTGGGGGGTGTGGGGTGCAGAGGGGCTTTCCCCCCCCTGCATAGACCATTTTTTGTTTGGGTAGTTAGTATTTTTTTTGTACGTTCAATGTTGTCAGCTTTCTAGGTTTGCAGTTCAAAGTTGTGAGCTTTGGACTTGTAAGCCTTCGATCATCTGATACAGACCCGTTGATTTAATGTCCATAGGAATCTCATTCCAGGTTCTGGCTATTTTATATATATATATATAAATATATATACATATATATTTCTTTTTTTTTAGTTTTTCTTTGGGTTTCAAGAAGCTGTTTCTCAGATGAGCAAAGTGGATATTACTGATGAATGGATAGCGGAAAGGATTATATGTCATTTTGTGGGCAAGTAGAAGTTGAGTGTACTTGAGGAAATTCGGCAACTCAAGCCAGTTTAATGTTTTCATCTAAGTACAGTAATGAGTTTTATATGACTGACTGTTTGCAAATCTAGCTACCTTGTTACAACATAGTTCTAGTTTTATCATGAGGGAGATCTGAATATTGATGATAACTGGTGAGGCATATAATAATAAATGACGAAAATATGTATTTAGCCATGAGATTCTGCAGTTTTTTTTATCTGTACAGCATATTGAGTTTTTGATCTGTTTTCTGTGATTTTGTGTATGAATATCAAATTTATGTTGACCATCGAAAGTGATGCCTAGTAACAATATGAGATACAAATTCTATAGTTGAATGATTGAGAGTTATTTTGAAGTTGTTTTGAGTGGTGTTAGAGATTTGGGGATAAACAGTCACAGTTTTTTTTCTGGAATTTAGAAAGAGTTGATTTTCACAGAGGAAGTATTCAGTAGAGTTGAAGGCATTTTTTGTAATGGAGTGTAAATGGGGCTCAGTGTTTGATGAGCAAATGAGGGTGTAGTCACTGGCATACTCTAGGAGGAAGCCTTTTCAAAGGATGTATATAAGTTGATAACAAAGATGTTAAAGAGAAGAGATCCAGATAGGCAACCGGGACTGTTGTTGTGCTATGGTATAGATGAAAATCATTTTGAGTAGAGATTAGAAGATTCTCTTAAAGAAGGTATTGCAAGATTTGCTGATGTATGCACTTTTCTAGAGTTTTAGAGAGTGTGGATAAGAGAATGATAGGCCTAAAGTTTGTTATTTGTCCTGGTCCACTTCAATAAACACACAACACTGAATGACATTTGACAACCTTTATTAAACTTCCATAAACATGGTTGTTAACCAATAGTTATTACTCTCAACCAAAACCATGACAGAGGTGATAATAACATCCATGGAAGAAAACATAAAATAAAATAACCATAAGGGCAGTGTAACCACTCACCCTTGAATAAAACAGCATCCGCCACTTGCTCACTTATCCTTGCAGTAATAAGGCAGCATTACACCACTCACCTTCAATTTGTTGAATTACACTACCAAACAAATAAGCAACTCTGCTTGCTTATTAACTTATCCACAAAGCAACCACTCACTTTCATTCCCAACTTATTGAATTGCACATCCAACACCAAAGGAGGAACAGAAGAGGGCAAGCCTGCCCCTCTTCTCTGCCCACCAGCCAGGCTGTTCCCCCTCTCTCTGAGAAACATCCAACCATCTAACCACCATTAATGCATTAGGCCAAACATTATTCAGTGTACCTCATCCTCTCTAACCAAGCTGGATCCGAGTCATCACCTCCTAAAATCCTATCACATAACTTGGGAAAATAGCCAGTTACCTAAACAGCTGAAAAGAAACCTCTGATACCTCTCCTATGCTAAGGTAGCAACCATAGCCTCATAATCTAGCATAACCAATGCACATGAACTAAATAATCCTTACCTCATCACCAATGCAAGCCTCGTAAAGATTCCAAGGGCATTACAAGCCAACTGGACAACCAGGCACTAAACCCACTGCCACTAAAAGGCACGCAGAGGCAACTGCATGCTATCATGCCACATTGAGCCCCATTTACCACCCAATGAATGTAATAACCAAATGAGATGCAAATGAGATCTTTAAGGTCAGCGCAATAACAATCCCAACATCACACCAACTATGCATTATAAACATAAATGTTTTAAATGGCTATAATGGCATTTTAGCACCCCAACCACCCCACATGTTACAAGTTCCATATTGACAGCTAAAAATGAACCGTAATCCCCAACAAACCCAAATGAACCTCTTACCCAGCTTAACACAAAAACCAAATACTCTATATCCCCTGCATCACCCTTCCTTCCCTCACACAAGCCACCAACCCAATCCCCCAACTTTATATAAATATGCCACTTGAAACCATGCAAAGGCAACTGCATACCATCATGTCAGACTGCAACCCCATTTTACTGCCCAATGAAGTAATAACCACATGAAATCCATTTTCAAATTTCATTTAATTGCAATCTTGCCATCATACTAACTACTCATTATAAACAATAGGACACTTAAAACAACCATCATGGCCTTTCACAGTACAACCCCAACTGCTCTGTAAACAGTAACCAAGATAGGCAAAACTAACCAAACACAAAGTACCAGCAAAACATGAAAACACCCGATGCAGCAGGTCAAACGAGGTCAGTGACATTGCCATCACTGTCCAAAATGTAGAAAATTAACCCAACCCTGTCTCCCATGAAACTGCAGTAACTCAAAGCTAAATCACCCTACACCAAACACCCCTCCTAGCTCACCAGCCTATGTCAGCTTACTCAATGTAACCCACTAATTCCCTACCCCTGATTGCTGCAATACAGTTTGATCAAGATAACCCATCATGATAAACTTTACTTATAAATCAGCCCCATAATCCTGCCACAATTATGTAATCTTTATAACCACCACCTGACATGTTTCAGCTCACCAGTACCTCCTTCAGCAGTAAACCATTACTTTTTATGCTCCCATGGTAATCCACCTGCCTGACCCATTCCAGTGGAAAAAATAAAACAGCTACCAGTAATACAGCATGACATTCAATCCTGCTGCTCCCTGCACACGATCACAAAAATAGGACATTACCTTATGGCTGCAGGGAGGAAACAGCCCAAACAAGTTCATATTCAGCTGGCTGCTGGAAAACTGTGACCTCCATACCCACTGCTCCATCAGCCGACAAATCCCTCAGCTTCCTCTCTCATCTGTCGAGTCCACATTCTTTCAGCCCACCAAGAAAAGCCCACTCTGCACGTCCACATCTGCGACCTCAGTGTGATCTGTAAAAGAAAAGACTGTAAATACTCCAAACATGCATAAACCCCTTCTTAATGACATTATGTCCTTTTCATCACCTGCATGAAATGCACCCTCTACCGAATGTGAAATCCCAATAAAACTTAATCAAATTCCATAAATTACCAATACCTACTTAGGGTACAGATTTGTTCCTTTATAAATAACACCACCTTTGGAATAAGACTCTATTGCCCTATCAACAGAGCATGTTATTGGTCCTCTACAAACCCAATAAACTGGATGGGTAACTAAGTGCCCCAAGGTATTCAACCCATCCAAACATGAAGGCTGACTTGGATGCTTGGAAGAACCCTATATCTGTTAGCTTAATAACCTCTTTTGCTCCTACAACTGTTGTGACTCAACTCCACCTGTAGGAACCCCACACTCCCCATAAAAAATCCCTAGTGTTTTGTATCCTACTCCCGACCTACCTCTACCTCAATTGCCCTCACTACCCCAAGACACAGTTCTCTGATGTGCCTTAGTGAACCCAAATAGATAGGATTACTTGTGACCACCTTGTGTTCCATTCCAGCCACTGGCACCTCCTCCCCTGCATAATCCATTACCTTGCAACTTCAATCCCAACAGTCCACTGACCATTGCTCAGTCTGTACACTGCCTTTATGACCTCATTATGCACCACACTGGTGACTGGACATCCACAAAACTTGTGTAGCATTTATGGCCAGTTCAACTTATTTCTTCAAATCTTCCTGGGGTCATTGCACACACAAGTACTACCACAGTATACAAGTGCAACCAGTCTTACCCAATTAAAATTTTACATATACAGTCACCTGATGGAAGATGCCACCATGACAGCTTAACTCACCACGATATATTTGCCAAAGCACAAAATTATCTCATAGCATGCCCATACCTCTCACATGCAGTCAACCCTGATGAACACCCCCCCCCCCATCTGAGGTCACCAAATTTCATGTTCCTGTATACCAGTGCAATCGCTATTGCCCAAATTAAAATTGTAAACATACATGGGTACCTGATGGCTTGGAAAGAGCAAAGAATTAAATGTGCATCTCAAGCTTGCAGTCTACAAAACAGTATGTATTTAATGGATCTGCAGAGAATAAAGCATTTCTAATAAAACATGTAGACAGTGCCTGCAAAAGATATTCATTCTCAACTAAGTTGTATGTCATTGTGTGGTAAATTCAATCTGCAGGGAACTGCAAGAAAACACAAGTTCCATAATGAAGAACCCAAATATGAAGAAAGTCTGTTAATGGAGAGGTTTCCTCAGCCCTGTGATCTACCACCCCTGCCTTCTTTTGTTTTTTTTTTTTTTGATAGTATCCTTCTCTTCTCTTAAATAAGTGCACTTGATGCCCATACATCAAAATTCCCCAACGTGCATACGGAAGTGCGATCAAAGTAACACATTCCATGAAAACATATAGTCAGAGAAAATGCTGCAATGCCATTCTGAACCTCGTTGGACTAACATGATGGTGTAGTGGCCCCCCCTTTGCACCTACAACAAGCAATGAGACAAATTACAATAAGACAGCGGGCCAAACTGAGATGTACATCTCTTCCATACCTCTCAGGTCCAGAAGCTTGGACATACCTCAAGGAAAAAATTATGGGGCAGGGACAGTGGGCAAGGACCAAAACCAGGGACATATCCAAAATTACTCCTGCAAATATAATATTCAGTCAGGATAACCTGGTTTGTATCACTATGCATCTCCTAAAGAAATTCAACTATAAACCTCAACTGTATATTCCGACCTAGTGACTTCATTCCCCAGGCCATTCTCATGAACCCCCAGAGAATGACCTACTTTATGTTGAGCAGCCAAACATGAGGCACAAATCTGGACACTGCGAAAATCCATACAGTGAAGAGGCATGATCCCTTTGTTGGCACCTGTCCTATTCTAGCTGTTTGTCATAATCCATCACTTCCCCTACCCATGTTTAACTACTGAAGTACTTGACTGACCCATGCCCATCCCCCTCAATGACCCCATATTCCCCCCACAGTATAAGATTCAACTGTGCAGGAGTAGTAACTGACTGTTATTCACAGTTATACTACTGCCCAGATAGAAACCCTCCCTAAACTGGTTATCCTCAGCAAACTCCCAATGGTAAGAACACCAGGCCAATCTGTCTTGCAAAAGACCACAAACCAACAATTCAATTAAATGTCACCAATGTAAACCACAAGCCACTACAAACACCTCACCCCAACAGCTCCAATAACCTTTGAGCAAATTGCAAGAATAAAAGCCTTGTATTACCATGCAAACTGAAAGACAGGAAGACAAACATTCAGAAAATTACAAATCATATGAGGAACTAACTTAAGATGTGATGACTAAACTGAAGCAAATCTGGACACTCTGAAAAAATTTGGATATTTGCAAACTGTAGTCCCCCCCCCCCCCCCCTTAATCATACCTCTCAAATCCTTAAAGCAAGAAATCTTTCCAAAGTCACAAACAGAACAAGGAACCAAAACCCAAAATAAGAACACTTAAATATCACTCCTACAAGTTTAGACAGTTAATAGAACAACAGATATTGCATTTACTAGAGTATGTGGCCTGAAACTCAATATATATTTTTTTGTATGCATTAAAGCACAATCCTGAGTCAAACTCTGGACAGTTAAGAGGTAAACCTGAATGGCACAACCACACACGGAAGCCATCATTACTCGGGTGCCTTGCCAGCCGCGAAATTATCGTGAAGCAAGAAACAGCTCGGCAACCACCCCAACATTAAACCAAGAACACCCCTAGCAGGGCCCTCCACAATCAGCCTCCGGAAGGAAGCACACTTGGAAACACAATCTTGCTGCTATTCAGACAACAGGGAGGGAAAGGCCCTGCAACCAGGACCGACTCCAATCACTGCACCCAAACCAGAACGCACATCCAATCAAGCAATAATTAGATGAGATCCGGACATTCTGTGTTATCTGTACCCTGAAGTATATGAAGTCTGAAAACCAATTAATGCCATTACCTAGTGGCTTCAACACTGAAAGTGTGCAAATAATTAGCCAGAAAATCACTTTTTTTTTGAGGTATCGACTGACGATATGAAAAGAGAAAAAAGGGGGTGACAGCCAACAGGTAAAATGGAAAGGCAATGCAGTAACAAGGGATCTAGCAACCTCCACAGCCTGCATTCATATCTCATAAATGCCATCAGTCTCACGAGAAGTCTAAATGAGTATTTCTGTTGTTATGCCTTACACATTCCACTATCTTTTTTATTTATTTATTTATTTTATTGCCAAGATGGGCTTTAATACTAAGGAGGAGCACTTAAAGTGGTGAATTCCATGCTGCAACAATGACTAAGACTGACTCAACAACCAGAAGGAAAAGGGGGGGGGGATTCATGCCATCACAAACTGACACAATTGCAGTGACAGACTGCTCCCACCTCAACATTCCACACTCAATGCCGCCTCATGAAAACCCTCTCAGTAACAGCAGCAATCCCTTTTCAGCCACAGACCAACAGAACTTCCTGAAACAGCAGTGATCCTCCTCCGCTGCCCACAGACAGGCTGACACACTCCATACCCAGACCACGCAGCCACCAATGACCCCCGAACCAACTACCTTTAAGCTCTCAGGAAAAAAAAAACTTTATCTTTAAAAGTACTTCAGTACATTCAAAAGAGGCTACTCGACTGGTGAGAAACATCAAGGTAAATCAACTAGTACCCTGTGCTACAGAGCTGTTCAATGGCTGATTCCTCTTTAGAAACAGCCAAGCAATTTAACTTTTCTGCACCCTCCACCACCAAAAGAAATAAGTAGAAGTGAGACAAGGTCCATTTGCTATTGTCTGCCAATCAGAGAAGGTTGGTTAACAGATTTAGCCCAAGTTCTCACAGGGAATATACTTTGCCTGAGAATCTGTCATTATTTCTAACTTAGTCTTTAAAGATTTACACTATTTTAACAGAAAACATGGGTTTATAAAGAATGGATCCCAATTATAAGGTAGAATGCTGGGGAAAACCTGTACCATTTAATGGTAAACCAAACAAGTCTTCAGGAGCTGCGAAACACCAATATAAAACACAGTAACACCAGCAGCCTCCCAAAAAGACTCTGTTAGTTAGAAAAAAGTTTTTACCAGCCACATAACCTGCAAACCACCAAACTGCCTCTTTCACCATCCCAAACAGCCACCCTAGAGAGATACAAGAGAGAGAAGAGAAGGAAAAAAAAAAAAATATATATATATATATATATATATATATATATATATATATATATATATATATATATATATATATAAATAACATTTCACTCACCAAACTTCACCATGTCCCCACTTGGAACCAAGGCCTACCTGCACCGAAATACCCACAGGTCATCTAGGACGTAGTACCTGCCTTAGCAAGTTCATGCCAAAAATGTGACTCCCACCTTAGTTACACTTGATAAAACCTTTTAAGCCCCTCCCTACTCTTACCTCATTTCCTCTCAAACATCCCTCCATCCCATTTAACCCTATCCTCCCCTTATCCTCTTAGTTCCGGCTACTCTATTTAACTATTCACGCTTGAAGATGTCCCAGGACAAAATGGTCTGTTCCAAACCTCATTTCAGAGGAACTACCACCTTTGTGAAAAGGTATGATGTAGATTTTTTTTCCAGAGAGCTGAAACATGTGGTTCCTGAATGTATCTGTTGATGAAGATGGAGACTGGATAAGCAATGGAAGAAGTTGCAAGATTTAAATATTCTATAGGTAGGTTATTGATGGATGGTGAGCAGGGTTCCAGTGTATAAGGCTATTAATACAGGATCAACATTTCTATTGCTTATATTTTATTTGTGGATCTACGTAAAAGAGTTTTTATCAGCAGTGACTTGAGTTTTAGCAAGCTTATGGAAATGCTAATAAGTTTAAAGGTAGACAGAAGATCTCATTCTTTGCCAGTTTCCCCAGACTTTGTCTCTCTTATGCATTAGTGTTTGACTAGTGTGGGATAGTCAGAGAGTTTGGGTGGATTTAGTACATTTCCTTCAGATGTGGGCATAGCTATTTAGGGTATTGAGAAACAGTAAAGTGAATTGAATTTAAACACAACATCATACAGAGATAAGGTATAAAGACTGGATCAGATAAGGGACTGAAAAACATAGCTGAAAACATCAATTTTATAGTGGTTAAGGTTGCAGCATTTCTAATTTGAGGGTAGTCTGTTCAAATGTATTGTCACTCAAAGTTGACATCACCAAGAACTGCAGATTCATAGGATAAGGAATTTGATATCCAGTCAAGGATGTATTTCAGGATAGGGACATTTTTATGTGGAGGGTTATACAGGGCAATGCTATATAGATGTTTTATGACTGTTTAGTTCCAGTTGAGAAATTAGGATCTCTGCAGAGTAAAATGTAGGTGGGACAAAGCATGGACGGGGGGGGGGGGGTGGTTTAAAAATATGATTGCTATATCACAAGCTTTTTGATTGAATCTTTAAGCACAGATAAAATTATAGCCTGGGTAAGAATTTAAGAGTCGTTGGTGTGTAGCTTAAGACAACTTTTATTAAGGATGTTAATGTAAGAAGAGTAATGAGATCCAGGAATGCAATTCTGTTACTTTGTTAACTATACTTCAAATGTTGATGTAGGAGATTTTTTAGGTTTCTTTGGGATGCAAATGTAGAGGTAAGAGGATGATAGAAATGAGGGGTATGGGTCAGGGTCATGATATACACCATCACATACGGACAGAATTTGGTAATGCAAGTAAAGTAAAGGGCATAATGGCAAGTTTGTATTGGGCTTATATTTAAGGATAAAAGAGTAGGTGGTGAATTAGACAGATTTGTATATGTAAAGGAGGTAGGATGATAAGTCAATAAGTTAGATGCAATTTTGTATAATAGGATTGGCCTATAGTGTGTGTAGACTAGGCACGAGTAGGGGATTTTAGAGATTGTGAGATAGGTGCTATATAACATGTGAGGTGTGACAGTAAATGGAGTAGATGGATACTTAGATATACAAGCAACATGTTTAGTGAAGGTAATGAAAATAATTAATAGTTATTTCTAGAAGATGTAAAGTAGGTGCTGAATTGAGGTGGGTGGAGATAGAAAGTTAATTAAATAACAAGAAGTGATGATTTCATGGTATTTCTTGAAGTATAGGAAGTGATATCAAAGGAAAAGGATGACTAAAAAATTGGACTTGGTATACAGGCATAAAGGGGTCTATATAGTAATAAGAAGATCTTATGGAGGTATACATGTAGTTGTAGAGGGGTGGGGGGGAATTTAGGTTATGGGATAGGGACGGACCTGAGCAAGGCGTGTTTCTGAGTATCAGAAACAATCAGTTTCATCAACCAGTTTTAAGTGGTACAAATGTAATTATAAAAGAAAAGTAACAGAACAGTCAACAGCTATAAATGTCTGTAGTACATGTTTCTTAGAGTTTAGATTAGAAAGGAAAACAGTATCCATAGTCAAACTACTCAAAATGTTGATAACAAAGTACTGTAAATTTTGACCTTTTTTACTTTGCATTTATGGCTGCGGTGGTGGTGCTGCGGTAGCGGTGTCACCTCACAGTAAGACGTTGGCCCGTTCGATTCTAAGCTAGAGCGTTTTCTGTGTTGAGGCATATGTGAATGGGGTGTGCCTTCATTGAAGGTTGTGCATCAGGACTGGTAATCCAGTATGTAAAAGTCCACTACCAAACATTAGGGGACCGGAGTTCCGCTGTGGCGACCCCTAACCGGGAAAAGCCAAAAGACACAAACATTATTACATTTGGCTTACCTCTTTATTTGTACAAAGCTGTTTTTGTACTATGGACTACTCGGTTTTTGAAAGGCACTGATCCCATTTGAATTTGACTTAAAAAGGATTTATTTTTCTGAAACACAGTATTGGAAATGCATCACTTGAAAATGGGTACTTCTGAACATTGTCTGTACCCCCCATCCTAATCAAAGATTGTATGCTATGAAATAACAGTGTAGAATGAATAATCATTATTTTCTTTCTCCCTGTAGCAAACTCTTAGTAATGGGGCAATAGAATAAAAACTCACCAGCCATAAACATGCCATAAATAAATAAATAAATAAATAAATAAGTGAAGGCCAAATCATTTAATACCAGTGCAGGTAACTGGCCTTTTTGGCTTGTTTCAAATTATGAAATTCAGATTACAGATATCCAACCATTCATTCATATTTCTATTACCTGCTTTATTCTCTTCAGTGCAGTGGGGGAGCTGGAACCTATTCCTAGCAAAAAAATTGGAGTAAGGCAAAGAAACAATACAGCACAGGGTCCTGCCCATGGCATCAAACTCTGATATGCTATCATGCTGCACAAACAACTGCAGACAATGTACAGGATTAAATGCATACCTATCAGCATATTATTTGGATGGGATGCAGAACTACAAACCACAGCAAACCTCCACAGACAAAATGTTGGTTTGTGAACTGTATGCAGAAGGCATTCCAAGCAGTAACTTTACCTGAAAACCAGATGGTGTGAGGCAACTATACTAACCACTGCTCCACTGACCTTCTCAGAAATGAATAAAACTAACTTACCTAAACAGAGTGGAAGTATGCTATTTGTATGTTTTTCAAATTTGAAAAATACATATAAGCATGACTAAATTTTTCAATAAATGTAGTATTCCATGCCCTACCTCTCTCTCCACGGCTATAGTTTTTTCCAAGAACTGTCCATTTCATCCTAAAGCTTATTAAAGTTGCCTTTCTTTTCCCCATATGGTTCATGTTTTCCTACTTCCATTATCCTTGGATCCCTCATTCTCTGTCTACTTTGTGTTATTTAAAATTCTAGCAGAGACTGTGGCTTTATAACATCTAAGTACCTTACCCAGTTACTATGACTTATTTTCTGACATTTGCTTTAATATTTTTGTTTTTTAATACTGCCTTTTTACAAATTTTCACATATATTTTATGTATGCTACCTTCTTTGGTCTTAAAGATATCTTAAATTTTACAGCAAACAGTAATTTAAATATAATCAGCATCAGTCTCCTTTCTCCCATTTTGCATATGACATCTGGGTGTCACATCAAAAGTGACCATCATCAAGAGTCAGTGTTCATATTCTTGGGAAGCTAATTTCTATGTGAAGAATAAAATGCAATTTGATCTGTTTTGTAATACCTTCAGACATAAAGGGTGTTTCTTCCTTGAATATGACAAGTTTTGTTTTGCAAGAATATTCCAAACTGTGCATCACCATTAAAACCACTCTCTCCCAGCACTTTGCCATATAACATATGTCTCATAAAAGTGTTTTATAGTACACATCTGCATCAGTAAATGTCCTTGTCAGACCAGATAAGTAGCTTCACTTGGTCTGAAGCCATGAAAAGTATGTTCCTAATTTTCCAACTGAAAGGAACTCAAAATAATGATGTAACTGCCTTCTAAAAAATGGACATTTTTCCAGTGTTTTAATTATGTAATTATAATTGTATTCTTTTTTCTTCTGCCTTGCAGATATTTATCCTATCCAGATGTTTAAATTACATTCTTAAACAAAAACTAATTCAGTAGATAGGATCCTCATGTTAAGACACCTACAGTTCATACTGGAATTGTCAGAGACATCACAGTTGTAGTGATTCACAGCTTGAACCCATTATCCAAAGTAACCTGTAAAACGACACCAACTGTATGCAAATCAGTGTTCTAGTTTTATTCTAATCTCTAGTCTGAAGTTACCAAGCTAGAGTAAAGTATGAAAGTAATGTGAGCCCCTTCTTCATATGCAAAATTTGGAGTTCCTCTGAGTTAGATTGACAAGCCATGCTCCTAAAGGTTTTAGAAATAGATTTTCTAGCTCTGTCACTACTGCATGTAGTCTACATCATTTTATCAAAACTCATATGAGGGAATGCTCATTTGTCAAACACCTATTCAGTGAAAATTCTTTTCATCGAATGATGTTTTCATCCAAACATTTCCTAGGACAAACCAATGGTTGACCACCATGTGGAATTTGTCCTTTTCTTCACTGTAGTGCAATCTTGGAGTTGGTATATTCTAGTTAAGGGGTGTGGGGGCATTGGTGCTAAGTTTTATGGTTTTTGTTTATGGTTGCTACGGTCAGTAGGGCAGACTACTGTCAGTTAGCCAGTCTCGACAAATGACATAGACTCAGTTAATTTATATCAGAAACAAAGTAACGGGTTTAATGATGAGTATAAGGATGGGATAGATCAATAAAGTTATTGTTTCCCATTTTTTCCCTAAAGCCAATTTCCATTAATGGCTTGTCATTACATTTAATGTAAATCTTACGAGGTATTATGTCATGTAAATTCTGATTCAAGTTTCCTGGTTTTCAAAAATCGAGTTAAATAGCTTTATAACTTATTGATATGCTTCCCACATCACAAGAGGTGCAAAGTGTCCTTTATGAAACTAGTTTACCTTTATGTCCCTCAAAAAGTTTTGTACATTTTTTCTCAGTGACTTAAATATAATATTCTAGCAGTCCTTAGTGACTGTTACAGGCTCCTTTTCTTGGTAGGGCATGACATGGATATGGAGGGTAGCTGTTACGGCATGTTTGAAGTAAAGGAAATCTGTGTAGAAGATGTAGAAGTTACTTACATATAGTTATGTACCTAAATGAAATATCAGAGTAGCCTTTTTAGAATGGCCCTCACCTGTTACAAAATGTACTTAGCCAGCAATCCCAGGTATAATGAGCCAAACATCATGTCTTACTAGACTGTCCAGAAAATCTTTCAGAACCTTATACTTGCTTTTTGTGAACTAAATATATACATGCAGATAACCTCTTATTTTTAAAACTTTCTTGTCTGTAACCAGGTTCCTGATAGCCATAATAAATCTGTACATCACCACAATTGATTGGCACAGGTAAACTAAGTTCTGCAGTATTTTATTTACCTAAAAAGGGGCCTATGATAATTTGAACCACTTTCCTGTCAAAAATCAGCTGCTTCCATTTATGACAATCATTCACAAGACAATAAATTACCTTTGTACAGTCAAAACTTCGCAAGGCAATCTCCAGAGAAGCATATAAAGTTCCTGAAGATTAGACTTGTGGTCTTTTACGATTCACATTGTTTATTAGCTTCTATATCCATCATAAAACTATGTTATATACAGATGATCTCTCCTTCAGAAACTGTCCCTCATTTCCCAGCCGATATTGCCATAGAGGTGTTTGAAATGACTTTCATATTTATACCCTATAGTCTTCTACCAGCTATTCCAGGGTGCCATAATATTACAAGACAATATAAATGTGGTTGTTAACCCAGATTCAGATGCCACATCTAAACTGCACTCACAATTTAGAGCAGCAGAGAATAAAGGGACTTGGTGAAGAGGGTACAAGATTCCATTTGACACATATATTCTGTTTTTTACTACCATTAGGAAATGTATGCACTTCATCTGCTTTGATCTAGATTTATCTTATTTACTTACCTATTCAGAGCATTAACTTTGTAGGAAGGTCAATACAAACTGATACTTTTTAAGCTCTGACTTGTGCAACAAGGCAAATGGAGATACAAACAATCTGTTAGGCCAATCAATATGATGTAGGCATAAAACACTGTTACACAAAGTTCAACTAATGTATGGAGCACAGAAATAAACACAACAGAGGAAATATTAGCTAATGGGCTTTTTACTCATCACAGTAGTTGAAAGAGAATGTTATAAAATCGCTAATGCCAAAAGACCAGCTGCAGAAAGGCCAAAGTCAGTGAGTCAGATGTTGAAAACCTGGCAGCATACGTGGCTGAATCATAAAATATTGAATATGTCATGATATAAACATACTGAAACACTGGAAATTATCTGTATCAGTCTGTTTCCTTGCAACACCATAACACTTTGCAGCATATGTAATTTCTACCAGTTCCCTATCTTTGTCAAGTGTAAAGCGGACATGGTTTAAGCTAATCAAGAACATTTCACTGAGGTGCAACTCATCAATCACTGTATTCAGTTGAGAATCACTGCCAGGGCAGTTTGTGATAGTATGCCAGCAGTGATGCAAATATTTTAGGCTTTTCAATCTTTTCTGATGTCGTGCTTTCCTGAACTTAATATTCATAAATAAGAAAAGTGTGAAAGGTAAACCCTCCACTTGGAGGGTCCAGGGGCTCTTGCTTTTTTACATTTTTCCCCTTCTTTTCATCTGATTGAAGATTCTTCAAATAGTTTTGTCTGGCAGAAGCTACAATAAATATTGACTTTTCCAGGTATAGTGGAACTGTATCTACCAATATCGCAAACTGTGTTGATGCCAAAACCTAAGTTACTTTCTACAGTAAACTAAAGCCAAGAAAGTCATATGAAGTGTTCAAAACACCATCAATAAACAAAATGTAAGCTAAGTATGTCACTCAGAAACTGTAAAACAGTGTAAGAAACTTCTCTGTGTGGAAGATTTTCAGTCCATATATTTCTAGTTAATCACTGTATATTAATCAGATCAGACAATAGTAGTAGAAGTAGCGGACGTAAACCCGTCAAGTCAAAAAGTAATAATAGAAAATATATAATTCTACAGCATTACTAAGTATTCGAAAGTAATCCAAGCAAGGCAGGCCATCTGTTTCCAGTCGAAAATCCTTTATTAAGTACACAGACAAGCGATCCAAGTAAAACAAAAATAGAGTAATAATTTCCTCACAAGCTTTCTAAATATATATGTACTTTTTATCAGGCATGAGAGTGGTTTATTGTGCTGTAAGACAAAGTGTTATTGGTACACATGTTAAATTCACATCCCTTCCCCCATCGGTGTGACATTCGAGCTGGTCCTACCCTACCTAGTAACTGTCATAATAATATATAGCCCTAATGTACTTTAATGGTACATCTTATTTAACCAAATTATTAAGTAGATTATTAAGTCTGTGATTTTCTCCAAGGCAATATACTACATGGCTGGAAATATATCAACCTTAGTTCATTTTGTGATCAAAAATTATATATAAATATATGCATATACATTTTGCATGTAAAAATCAGTTTCTATTTTCATAACCTGTTGTTAACAAAGATCGCTTTCATCCTTCTAGACTTCTTCAGGTCTGTGTACGAGAACCCTAAAAACCTATATAATTGTATAATTAGTTAGTATTGTTATTACCATCATTTTGAATAAAGTGGAAAAAAGGAGAACCAGACAAAAAAATAAAAATAAGACAAAATGTATGTATGATGATGGAAACAAAATATAGACTTAAATATCAAATGATTTAAAATGGTATTTAAAACCAATTTGTAGAAAAAAATAAATAAAATAAAATAAAATGCAATTAGTCATGTAAACAATGTAGCAATTTTTTAAGTTCCAGTGCACTTTTAATTGAACAGTAGTAGTTTAGTCCAGGCTTTCTAAAAGAGTTCAGCTTTAATTGCCACATGAGTTCATGTTTCTCCAGAATATTTGGGATGTCTCCTTCAAGATCACCCATGTATATGTGATCCAGGATCTGGAACTTAAAACCTGTATGTCTTTTATGAAGAGAAAGGTGTTTGGCTAGTGCATTATTTTTACATCCAGAGCGGATTTCTGACAGATGACAAGAAATCCTTTGCTTGAGTTTATTTACAGTCTTGCCCACATAGAATGCATCACATTCATTGCACTGTGCCCTGTAAATTACTTTTTTAGTGTTACAGTCACTACAGTTCGCTACTTCTACTACTATTGTCTGATCTGATTAATATACAGTGATTAACTAGAAATATATGGACTGAAAATCTTCCACACAGAGAAGTTTCTTACACTGTTTTGTTTTTAGACCCACTACACTTTAGTGGGTTGTTTTGAGACTTCGGGGATACCACAGAGATTACTTGTTTCACTCAGAAACTGTCTGACATGGAGAACACTATGGGGATGTAAGGGACAAAAAGCATTGCAAAGAAACAGCACCCACTGTGAAGCCAAAAGAAAGTGAGTTAACACACAGTACTGCACATTGACACAAAAGAGAAGCAAAAGTAGACACACGTTCTGTTTAAGGTTACATGAAATAGACATCAAGACTTAGTGGTAAATGGTAACAGAAAATGCACTAAAAGTTCAGAATGTAAGGGCGAAGTTGCCCAAGCACTGTCACATAAGAAGTGAAACTCAGAGCAAAGAGAATATCTACAAAAATGTCATTTTACTTTACAAAAAAATGAAGAGTATTCCTTGATATCTGAACAACTCCAGTTGCATCATGGAAAACTTAAATGTACACTAAGATGCCATCATAGTGAAACATGCAATAACATTTATTGATGGCACATTTGTGCTCTTAACAACTGACCATTTTCAGGTCTGTGTCCAGAAATTGTCTGTTTTGCAGTATTTTATTGCTTTGCCTATATCTCTTAAGCAATTTAATATTTATTCCTGAAACACAATTAGACTTGGGCTTCTACTTTCAGGCAAGACATGGGGGCAGACATCTTGAATTTCACTGAAAACAATCTGACTGTTTAATGCCTTTTTTATGCCTCAATGTATACAAAAATGAAAACACATCTTTTAGGTCTGGAATCACACCAGCACGGCATATATATGCTTTTAATAGCTATTGTTTACTTTAGTTTGAAGAGAACTGAACTCTACATTCGTTGTTTTCAAATGACAATTTTGAAAGTTTCACTCTCAGTTTACAAAGGCCATTCTTGAGTTAAGTCATCCTAGCTTCAGATAAGAATCTATTCTTTTGCTACTTCAATACATTTGCATGAAATTTTGAGACAAGGCCCCTTGATAATCACTCTTTCCTTTTGTTTTTCACTGTCTAACAGTTTTTATTTATTTATTTACTAATTTATTTATTTATATATTATGAAAAGGAGACAGGAGAATCTTAAATATGGCTATGCTTGTCAGAGCATGTAACATATGTGCATTTTGCTAAAACATAAAAAAAAATGATAAAGAATTCAGACTGATATGTTGTGAGACATTTTCTTCCAGGCAAATTTGTATAGAGACATGGTTTAAGAGAAAATGCACTACATGTTCAGAATGAAAGGGCAAAGATTCAATTACTTCTCAATGGAAAGTTGAGGGGGGGCAGATTGGGGAACTGTACAGGGTGTTAGATAACTGAACTCTCATTCTGTGGCATGATTCAATAACCATCTGCACAGGGATGGAGAAACTCCTATAGTCCCTAAGACTTCAAATTACAGTAGGCCATACGGCAGACATCAGCAGAAATATGCGGGTCTATATTAGAAACCCAGACATTTAAAAAAGTGAATGGTGATTAATCGACCTTATGTAAGCGAAAGCTTACAATTTTGAACTGTCAGAACAGCGATTTTTTTCCCAGGGAAAAAAATTCTCTTTTCCAACAAAAAAAAAAAAACACTTTAAACATTACATTAAGTGCGGGGCTTCATCCCCCACACCCCCCAATGTGGGGGGCTGCAACCACCTACACACCCCCTACTTAAATATACCAACTCCGAGACTGCACTACATTGCTGAAAATGGAAAAGAACAGAAGCGGCCAAGCAAATTCTTTCCCAAGGAAAGAATTTGCTTAAAAGCCGTATCAATATTTTGCAGTTTCAGGTGTTTGAACTCCACCAAGATGCATTCAAAAGAATGTGTCTTCAGTCTTCTAATAGGGAACCAAGGATGCCCATAGGGCATTTTAGTGGCAGTGAAAATGCAGTGTACAATGGACAATGAAAGTGCCAGGGCAGTATGTGGAGCAAGATCTACTTTGAACTGAGTCATTAGTATACTATATACTGTCCTGGCATTTTTGTTGTTTTTTAAGTTATAAGTTTCTGCCATGGTACACTGGTTGAGTTTTTTATTGTGTCGATCACAATGGACAATGCTTTTGTCAATGGTGTGTGTTGGTCAGTGTCTCCTTTACATTAGTTAGGAAAAATTGGAAAACAACATACTGGAATATAAGCACAACAAGAGCATCCTGCAGGCTTTCCTCTATGCTGTAGCATATTTCATGTTTTAGTTACATAAGTATGTACTGTACATAAAGAACAACACACATCACTTCATCTGCCCTCATGCACTTTGTTATTGAAGATATGGACATGGTGCTGCATGCTTGTCTGTGCCCACAATGAGTTTGTGACAGTCATGTGTCTCTGCAGCTGAACTTTGCTTCAGCTTTGTGTCCCCAGCCAAATGTACATACAAAGAAATGTATCACCAGTTTTATTCCCATTTTTCTGTAACAGTACTAAGTATTATAAGAAATATCTCAGAATAATGTATCATGACCCCAAGATAAAAAGTGCTCTAAGATGGTAATTACAACTGTGAAGACACATACACGCACATTGTTATCTTCTTGTGATGCAGTTCACTGTACATAAGTCTAAACATGGGGAGGTGGTCATATGTCTGGTGACAAAAACACTTCTGTATTCGGGTCTATATCAGATTGTTGAATGCTGACAACTTTGAAGCTTTAAACTTTGAACTTGAAAGTTCAAAGTCTAAAAAATTTGAATGCCAAAAAAACTCAACTCAAAGCCCAAAACAAAACAAAAAAATGCTCTATGCAGCATCCCCCATGTGGGGTGCCCCCTACACCACCCGCTACTTAAATACACCAACTCCGAGATCACACTACAGTGCAGTAAAGGGAAATCTTTCCTTCCCACACTCTATGGTGATCTCCGTTATACATTTAGATGTTTTTATACTTTGAACTTTCAAGTTTGAAGTTTAATGCTTCACACTTGTCAGCATTTGACATTATGATATAGACCCCTGTATTCAGCCACCTCTTAACAACATTGTTTATTGTCAGACTCCATATACGTTTTCTACCAAGTAAATGGAGAACAGCTACAGCCATTCCCCTGCATAAGGGAGGACCTTTCACAACTCCAGGCAATTATAAATCCATATGTCTGACAAGCCTCATATGCAAAGCCATGGAAAGACAGCATGGAACTGATCAATAAAGCCATAAGGAACCTCCAACACTGGACCAATCTCTGTTTGGATTTGCCGAGGACAGCCTGGTCAAGGCCTTTGACACAATCACTCAATCAGGCATAGCAGAAAAGCTAAATAAACTGTGGATAAACTATGTGACCTGCTGGATTGCTAACTGACTGACAGATAGGCTGCAGGAAATCAAAACAGGATTAGCTACCTCCCCATAAAGAGCAGTCACCAGTGGAGTCCCCAGGGTTTTGTGCTGGGGCCTCTCCTGTTTGGCATCTACTTTTCTAAAGTTAAAGAGAATACCAAAAGGGTCTGGCTAAATAATTTCATACATTATGTCAGGTTAGGAGCAGTCATTGAAACCCCAAAAGACTTATCCATCTTTTAGGAAAGTTTGCCCCAAACAAATAACTGTTATCAGAATTATGGACTGAAAGTAAGTGCCAAAAAGTGCCAAAATGCATGATCATAATTTTTTGGAAGTCATCTACCTTAGGGAACTATACCACTGACAATGCACCCCCTAAGAGCTGACCAATTTGTTCAAGATTTAGGAACGTATGTGGATAATGACCTAACTTTTGACCAATATGCATCCACATTCATATTAAAGTCATTCTACAATGTGCAGCTTATATTAAAGGGATTGCATCTAGATGTAGAGATGTCATTTTCCTCCTTCCTCAGCCCTTAGAGCAATCATTGAATATAATGCCCTCTTTGGTATGCATCTGTCCTGACAAATGCAACAGCTGGAGCACCAAAAGAGATACCTTACTAAAAGATTAAAAGCCCAAACAGTATGTCCATGGACTGACTCAAAGCATAGTCACTATACCCAGTATTCTACAGACTGCTAAGAGGTGATCTGCATCTGAAATCGAAGGTGACCTTTGACCCAGTACCAATGGAACTACTACACAACTGTAAGACAAGTGGAATTAGAAATACTTGGTCCAGTGATTGAAAACCTTTTGTGCAACATCCACAGAATCGTATGGAGGAACAGATATAATTCACAGAGGATACCACTGATCTAGAACAGACTCCCCACCCATGTAAAACAAATATCACCCCTGTCCATATTTAAGTGCAACTTGGATATATAGATGGGTAATAGACAATTTATCCCAAAACTGCCCCTTGTTCTACTAATAAACAGAGCCACTCCCTAATACTTTATCCCAGGCATAGGTCTCCTCAAATTATTTGTACTATGATCCCAGTTGCTTTCACAAGAGGTAATATATAATTACTGACCATGGAATGGGTAAGACCTATCTAACATTAAACAGGATGGGTTAATTTAAACACCAAAAGGGAAACTGACTAGGCATAAGACAGCCTACAAGGACAGCCAGCCTATGGCTTATCTAGTACCCAAACACAATTAAATAGGATTTTTCATATGTTTCAATGACAACTGTAATTATTGTACACTGCATACTGAGCAAATGTTTACCTCAAAACACACAGTATAAAAAATTAAATAATATAATGTAAAATATCAGACTGGCAGCAAAGGCATATGAACTAAAGCTTCAGGATCCTGTCTTTGAAAGGCTACATCTCTGTCACTTTTTAAGGAATCATTGCAAAACTTTCGGTTAATGACATCAGAGCATTTGGCAAAACACATTTAATACTGCATTTCATACCTTACAGCTTCTGGTGCTGCACATCTTTGAATATGAATTCACAGCTTCAGCTACTTTAAAGCATGGCATGTTACTAATGGGGATATATATATATATATATATATATATATATATATATATATATATATATATATATATATATATATATATATCTACTTCAGATGATCAGAGTTTTACAACTTTGAATGTTATATGGCCAAGACCATATGATCGAAAAAAAATTCTTGGACATTTTTTCAGGGGGGCAAACCACCCTGCACCCCCATAACCCCTGCTATTTAAATATATCAACTCCGAGATCACACTACAGTGAGGAAAAGGCAACATTTCTAGTTCCATGCTGTATGGATAGCTCCATTCAGAACGTTCAAAGTTTTAAAACTTTGATCAAATGGTCTCAGCCATATGACATTTGAAGTTTTAGAATTTCGATCATCTGAATGGAATCCATATATATATATATATATATATATATATATATATATATATACGCATACATACACACATATTGTTTTTCTGTTTTCTTGCGAAATGCATAGGCTTTTTTCTTATGTCATAATGAATAATCAGTACACATATATTTATTTTATCTCTTTTTTACAGAGGTGATAGAGCCCTGTAATCTGAAAACAAGTATTGTGTCAGGCTGTAACAACAAAAGCAACTGAAAAGCTTCATTCACTTTATTTACTATGAAAGAGGCCATATAACAGTTCTCTGATGACATTTCACAAATTAAAAGTTCAGACTACTACTACAATAATAACCCAGTGGAACATATTCCTTCTGAGATGGTATACTACTTTAGATGTGAGGGGAAGCACATAAATATAATGGCCATATTGCTCATAGACTGAAAATTATCATGTAACTGCCATTTGCTTTCACACATCACCTGCCACGAAAACATGACGCAGACTCCTGATGTCTCATTGAGAGGTGAATAAAAACTAACACACAGATATGTATCTCCATTTGCTGCCAAACATCATCCCACCCCCACACCCATTGCCATAAGATTAAATAAATGGATGAATACAAGTTTGTTCTGCTGTGGTCAGTGTGTACTGTTACCCACAGACCTATATGGTTTTCTATCAGACAGAAAAAATAAATAACAGCAAATTATAGTAATGAAATTCAAAATGTAACTTTCAGACACTAAGCTCTATCCTCTCCACCAAGCCACAGCAATGCTCACTTTAACATGATCAGTTTTGGGCTCTTCTATATTTGTTAACAATTTAACATGTAAATGTGCCACAGTGAGCTCAGAATATCTTAGAGTACAAAGGAGTATCTCAGTTGTAATGGCACAATAGACACTACCCACAAGTAATCCATAAGGAATGAAAAATTGCTGTCAAAGCGTGATATACATTAACAAAGTTACAGAAAGATTCTCACAATTCAAGCATCCTGACAATCTTAAATACATATGTATAACAGAATCTCTCCACAAAGCTTAAGGACGACTCCAAAATATAACTTTAACTCCTTTATTATATTACTATCCCAATGTAAACTGCATACCATTCGTAAGTATTACATATCTTAAGAAATCTCTCCAGTAAGGTTAGAAACAACTACAGATGTCTTTGTGAGCCATTTACTAATGAAATATACTTGCTTGCACTTACAGATTCCAATTGAATCCATTAAATTTCTAATTAAAAAATGAATAAAGGCATTGGGCAATCATGGCCACATCGCCACAGTTACCATTAGATAACAATAGGTAACAATAGCATTAGGTAACTTGTGTGAGGAACATTGGTAAAGTACGCATCCAAGGAAAGTGGGAGATATAAAAGCAGATGTAGGGTATGGGTGAAAAAGAGGGACATGCAAGCGGGATGTTAGTGTAGCAAAATCTGAGGGAAAGTTGGAGGAGCATGGGCATTTTTTGGGAATTGGCCCCATTTAGTATTTTTTTTAAGAACAGAAGGAAAGGTAAAGATAGGGAAGGAAGAGGAGAAGGCCATCGCAACAAGTACACCTATAAAACAAATATAAAAAATGAACAAGCATAGTAATCTGTCTATTTCCAACCTCACCACCATGAGTGTTTAGTAAAAAAAAAATAAAATAAAAAAAAAACAGACAATCTTGTAGTCTTAAATCTTTGTTGATGAGCTCAGTCACAATAATTTCACAAAAATCATAAAAACTAGGTAGTTTTCCAAAGCAACAAGCCTTTATTTGTCACAAACAAGTGAGCCTCAGTAAAAAATTCAGAAATATTTACAATTTTAGACATGCGGTGGTGGTGCTGTGGTAGCGTTGTCACCTCATGGTAAGACGCTGTCCGGTTTGATTCTCAGCTAGAGCGTCTTCTGCATGGAGATATGCGTGAATGGGGCGTACCTTCGTTGAAGGTTGTGCATCAGGCCTGGCAAGCCGGTACGTAATAATCAACTGCCAATCATTAGTGGACCGGAGTTCCGCTGTGGTGACCCCTAACCGGGAAAAGCTGAAAGACACAACAACATTTACAATTTTAAACATACCAGCTTTTATACACTTAGAACTATGTATGGAAAATATAAGTATTGTTTAACTTTAAACGAGCCTATGCAAGGCAAACAATATATACCGGGCAGTGAAAAGTGCATTTTAAGGGTGGCCGCCATGGTGCAGCAGATAGTGTTGCCACCTCACAGCAACAGGTTCTCTGGTTCAATCCTTGGGTGGGGTGCCTTCTGTGCAGAGTCTGCATGTCCTCTCTGTGGTTAAATGGGTTTCCTCCAGTTGCTACGGTTTCATCCCAAAGACATGCTGTAGGTGGATTGGATACACTAAATTGGTGTGTGTGAGTGTGTGTGCCTTCTGTGGAAGGCTGGGTGCCAGGCTGGCAACTTGACACTGTAAAAAAACTCCACTGCCAATCATGAGTGGACAGGTGATCCACGGTGGCAATCCCTAACCGGGTAAAGCTGAAAGAAGAAGTGAAAAGTGCATTTTAGAACAGCAAGTACCCATCCCCACACACTACTCCACACACTACTACTGATTACATCAAACTAAATCCTAGTCAAGGACAATACTACCTATCTATTTGCAACCCATATTCCCAAGTCAGGTATTATGAAAACCACAACATGCACATAAAAATATTGACTTTTAACTAAAATCACTTTCGGCTAACTAATGCAGTAAAGCCTTCATCAGGTCTGTGACAAGAATTAAAATCATGTGCAGTACATACGTAGTGAGGTACATAAGTAAAAAGAGTTAACTAGATTGATGCATGAAAAAACACATAGCTATTTAACCATAAACCTTATCTAACTAGAACAGCAAACATATACGTATATACCTATCTAATAATATCTAATATGTATTAGTGTGTATACTAACTAAGTTATTCATAGCTCAGAAAAAGATTATTTAGAAAAAAATTATTTCAAAAAAATATTTTATTTACAGCTCAGAAAAAAATGTCAGTCCTTTGCAGTTAAAAAAAATAAATAACTGTTATAACAGTTTTTATGTTTACAGCCCCAAAAACATGCTTATGCAATGAAAACCAGTAGAAAAACCACACAAAAACAGTGGATGGATTAATCTAGTAATGTATAAAAGTGTGCTGGGATGTGCATGAGTATGCATGAGCTTGTACCAGTAAGCTAAATGTGGAATTATACCAATACCTCATGGTAATACTTTATGGTAATAGCTGCATGAAAATGTGTTTTGAATTTACTGTTTAAATCTCTGTGTGCCGCAAGGGTGTACTAAATCTAATCAAAGCAGAATTGAGGTTAAAGAAACTAAACATATGTACATTTATACACATACTACATGTCATTCTGTTTTTTTGGTGCATAAAAATATTTCCTCAAAAAAAATAATAAATTTTACAGATTGTGAGGCAGCTTATGTAAATTCAACACACTCTTAAAAGAGTGTAATAGTACTTAATAGTAGTTAAGTCCTGGATTTCTGAATGCATTTAATTTCAACTGCCAGCATAGCTCTTTTTTGTCCAAAGCACCACTGACGTCTCCTTCAAGTTCATACATGTTCACACAGTCTAGAATGATACATTTAAAACTAGAATGTCTGGAGTGGTCTAATAAGTATTTGGCTTAATGCTAAATGATAGTTCAAAATATTTCTATTTCAATCATATGTTTAAGACAGCTATAGTGTAATTATTGCACTTACCTTACTAATAGATGATGGGTATTCAGGCATTCTAAGCAGTATATATAGCAATGTGGAAAATGCAGGCTTGTAACAAGGATCAGATGCATTTCATTTAACAAAACAGAAAAATTAAGCACCTCCACTGCTCCTCAAGCCTGTGCATTTGTTTGATGCACAGGAAATGAATCTGGATCCAGTCTTCATCCAGTTTTCATCATATAAAAAAGAAAAGAAATGAGGAAATATGAATGAAATATGAATGATATAGCCCTCAAATAACAGGGATATGCATTCCTCATATCGGGTTCTAGAAAAGTTATTTCTGAAGAACATCAGATAATCACTATACACATTTTGCAGTGTTTCACATGGGTGTTTGCACCTTTGAACATGGTTGACCACAGATTGGAGGACAAGAGATTCAAACCTGCAATGGTAAAATACTTCCATATTCAAACTTTTAGGCCTACCTGCCTAGCCTGTGTATTGTGAATGCTGTGAAAAGACTTGCCCCTGGATTTAGTATTCCTCTGTGCAAGACTAGCTTAGTCCTGCATGGAGGCAGCCATGTAGGAGCAGAATGGCAACACGTCATGCATATTAATGAGGCGTGCTGCCTGAGCTTCTAATCTTACACGGAGCATGTAAGAGTGCAGGGGTCGTGCCATTGAGCAGAGCTCTCAGAATATACATGCCCCCACAATGAAGAACAGCAGAAAGGGGAAGAAATGAGCGAGACAGCTCACAGGTGTCTGCATATCCCCAACAACAAACCCCTTCATGTAAAACAGCAAGTAATCACCAATAAAATGAACAAACTCTTTATTTTTTTTTTAAATTCGAGTAAAGCTAACCATAGGTGCGCAGGTGTGCCCATCACTTAGCTACGGTTAATGCAGCTTAAATGGCTGAAGAGGATAACAAGGAAGATATATGTAAATGAAGCTGCATAGCAATTGTGTAGTGGGCAGAGCATTCACCTTACAAGCAGACATTCCCAGTTCAAGCCCCACTGCAGCACATTATATTTTCCATGGCAAAGAACATTATGACTAATATCTATGTTGCATAACCCACCACTAAATAACATATTTTTATGAACTGAAGTACTGCAGTAAGTCATAATGAATAAAGCAGTAGTAAGCAGGTTTAAGCACCAATAAGTAGTAGTAAGCATATTTAAGCACTAGTAAGCAAGCTTAAGCCCGTTTGCATGGTGATAAGCAATGCCTACACTGGTTAAGCAATTCTGAAGCTAACTCTCTGTAAGCAGATGTAATGGCAGGTTAGCAGTGCTTGCCTTCGCTCAAACCCATGCAAACCCACTTACAAATGCTAAAATTGCCTTAATCACTCTGTATCGACCGGCCCTTGTTTTGCCAATCAACAAAATAAACAGCCTTGCAGTTCTCGAACCCAGTACTGCATACACCACAGTCACATTATTTCACCACCAAGCCATCACAGAAGTACAGAAGAATGAGGTATCAGCAAACAAGTCTTCACTATAGTAAAACCAAACTGAAGCTGTGAAAGGAATCGGTATACAGACATATGCGCCTTAACCCACTACATAACATAAATATGTGAACCACAGTACAGCAGTAAGGCCAGAAGCCAGATGTAATTGTAATAGAGTGTTGAAGTCCCCAATAAAACACAAGGACCCATACAGTGTATCTACAGATGAATCATGGATATCAGGCATACCTATAAGGTGTAATGAATAATAACTCAATGCCAAAAAGGAATTATAATGCAAAGTCTAATGTAAACAATGCTAAGCATTGCACAGGCCAACTTATGAAGTGTAAGCAATGTGTAGGCCAGCTAACTCACTGTGCCCAGTATTATACCTCTTTAAGCAATGCCAACCCTTGGTAAGCAGGTTTGCCCATAGCCTAGCCTTTTCAAAACTGGCCAATCATGGAAAAGTGTGGGAAATCAGCCCTACTTAAACCCAAGATGCGGGAATACATCCCATAGCTGGTTGTAGCTTCCCCTTGCAGGCACAATGGCAGTAAGGAGAGAAGGTGTGTGCTTTTCGGCACAGCACTGGTGCATCCAGGAGTCCAAGGTCATGGCAGGACTCCTTGTCAAAGACCATGACCAGAGGCTGCTGCAGGGCCAGTAGCAGGGCTCCCAATATAAGGCAGAGGTCTGGGACCGTCTCACTCGTGACCTCATCAGTGCCACTGTCATCCCCCAAACTGGTGAGCAGGTCAGGCATCACTATGATGACCTGAAGCAGCATAAGGGGGATCTCTTGGAGGAGTGGATCCAAGAGGCTAGAGCAGAAGGGGATGTTCCAGTTGTGTGTAAGTATAACCCCACTATGTGTATAATAATTGCCAGCTCAGGTATATCATGGATAGGTATGGCTAAAAATTCCTCTTATATCCCCCACAGGTGCAATGGAGTGGGCTGTGAACCAGGAGGCCCATGTCAGTCACCTGGCGAGGTTGCAATGCGAGGCAGGTCAGTAATATGCATGCATTTACTGTCATAGGAAATAAAACTAAAAGTAGTAGTAAATTAATTGCCTTTATAAAACCTGTATTGTTCTAGGCAAGTACTGCATACACCTAGAGAATATGGCAGGAAGAGTTTCATATCATTTGTATGTCAATAAAGTGTAATAGCCTGACAGTAAAGGTCCACCTGCTGGACTGCATGTGTATACTCTGGTATCATTTGGTAATGTAGATTAACAATCATGTAATAGTACTGTTGTATTAAGCACTGTTACCCACACTGTGCACCATAAATTGAATGTGTAGGAATGTCGGTATATGACAGGTATAATCCTCAGAGGCCATTTAGTAGAACTGAGAGACACATAGACAGAAAACAGGGAAAATGCAAACAACAAAACCAGAATAGCACATGCAATTGAGATGTGAACTGTTGTTTTTTAGCACACACAGCCATGGTTCGAATCCTGCCAGTAGAAGTACTCTGCATACAGAATCATACCCCACAACTGTACAGATATGTCCAGAATGTCCAATAAACTGGCCTATCAACCTGTCCCCCTGGGAAATCAGTGGGATGATCCCAGACGTGTAGGCAACAAACAGGAAATACAACTGATTGACACACATCTATGAGAACAAAGCTGGCACACTAGCAACTCCCCAATACCTTATGAGACTAAGAAGCCACGTATGTCCCATTTACACCCCAACTTATCAAGCTGTGGTTAGAGTTTGTACAGTAACATAGTGAGATGTATGTGCATAATAGTAATGTGGAATCTGGTACTGTGTGTGGGACTATTCAGGTAGTGCTAATAAACATTCCTCCCACAGGTCTATCAGATACCAACACTTTGTCCAGAAATACAAGAATGATACCCCGTACTGGTACTGTTTACATTGGTATTGTATGGCAGTACGACTGATGCAGTTGCTCTGAATAATGAGGTATTACACATCACTGTCGCCCACACTGTCCTACAAAATATAATTGTCTAGGAAATCTGTATAATAGTGTAGTAATACAAGGTCAGAATGCAAAAGCACAGGGGATTAATAAGACAGAAAGCAGATAGGAAATATACAGCAATATCTATATAGCAGACACAACTGTGATGGACTGTGTTTAAGTTGTAGCAGACACAGCCATGGTCTGAATCCTGGGAGTCTAAGTAGGCTGCATACAGATTCATACCCCACAACTGTACAGATGAGGCCAGGATGTCCAGTATATGGGCCCATATCTGCTGCCTGTCCCTTTGTCCCCCTGGTAAGTCTGTGGGATGATCCCAAATGTTTAGCCAGCAAACAGGGAATACAAGTGATTGTCAAACATCTATGAAAACAAACCTGTCACTGTAGCAACCCCTGAAAATGTTAGGAGAGTAATATTACAAGTATGTCCTATCTACACTCCCATGTTGTCAAGCTGTGACCAGAGTGTGTACAGTAACAGAGTGAGATGTATGTGCATAATACTAGTGTGTAATATGGAAATTGGTGTAGCAATATTCAGGTAGTGCTAACAAACATTACTCCCACAGGTACGTTGGATATGAACACTGTGCTGAGAAATGAAGACCATTATAACCTGTGCTGGTACTGTTCACTCTGGTATTGTAGGGAATTGTGAGTGTTGCAGTTTCTCTGAATAATAAAGTATCACTGATCACTGTCATCACCCACACTGTGCTACATATTATAACAGTGTAGGAAAACATGTATATGTGTGTGTCAGGTCACTAAAGGTGGAAGAGGGCAATATTCTAGATATGTCCCTGCACACCAGCATGTGGTCAACACATGGCCAGAGTCTATGTGGAAAGAGTTGGATAGCTATGTGCACAACATCAACCCGGAATCTGGGAGAATGAGTAGAAACAGTTAGTGTTAACAAACATTCCCTCCACAGGTATACCAGGTAAGAGGTGTATACTGCAGGTAATACCGGTTTATGTGTAATGATGACGACAGCCATATCACTGTCCAAACTAAGGCTACAGGGTAGTGTAGTAAGACTTTTAAGGTACAGATAACACCACTGACTAGGAAAGTATTGTGGACTACAGGAATATACTAGTTGTTAATTGACATCTTTCTCTCCCCCCACCATATCTCCAACAATAATCAACATACCCACCCCAACTGGTACGTAATGACACCTATGCTCTGATACTGTCCAATTGTTTAATAAATATTGCAATGATTCTCATGCATGTGCTATATGGAATTATTCCAACATTGATGGCATGGTGCCATCAATGTACCTGCATGCTGTTCTTATTACCACTGTGGTCCCATATATGCATGTGTTCTGTTTGCTATGCAACTGTTCCATATCTGGTGTCTGGGTTAATGGGAATATCTATTCATGCTGTTAAACCTAACCCTGGAATGTGTTAACTATTACTAACCCACACTATAGCAAGCTTGGGAAAGCCTGTCCCAGCGGACCCACCTGTCCCACCTCAGCTGGCCGTGGCACCGGGCACCAGCATGTCTGGGACCCAACCCAGGACCTCCCTGTCCATTGGTCCTGCACCACCTTCAGGTGAAACCACATCAGGGGATGAAGCTCACCCCCCTGGGAGTGGACACGGACAGGCACCTGTCACCCATCACCAGGTCGGGGTTGTAGTGCGTATAGAGATCAACCAGCAGTTTGGTGATCTGCTATGCCAGCTCAAGGGCTGCGTGTCACTTCTAGAGGGTCACCCTGGCTCTGCGACTCAGCCCCCAGCAAAGCCATCTTCGGGGCTGTGAAGGTGCAGTTGTGACTGCCCATGGGTGGGGACGTCAGTCCCACTGTTTCCACTAGGGGGCTCGTGGGCTTCAGATTTCCCAACACCCCTCCCCATCAAGGTGTTTACCCCTCACATGTGTCATATACTGCCCCTGTATGCATCTTGTTTGCCTTGACTGTTAACCTACCCAACCTACCTCCCCAAATATAGCTACTACTCCTCCCCAACATCCCACTCTCACCTGAAAAAATGGGCAATCTGTTCCCACAAAAAAATCTCACCCCATACATAACTGTGTATTTTGCACACATGTCCACAGGACACATGTAATCTGGTATAATTGGCATCACAACTTATTATTGTTGTCCTCACCCACTCCCAGAGCTTTGAGTGTACAAATATACCTCCACATTCAGTATATATGTACAGCTGTTGCTGTAGAAGAAATGGACAGCTATGGACCTTTCCTACACCCTTCCTACACATCCTTGGCTATTTTCCCTACTGTCATTCCCTCTTTGTGCCCATTTTTACACCACTTTTTTTTTTTATCAACCTTTTTTTCTTTTCTTTTAAAGAAATTAGGACGGGGGTAAGCGGGAGTAAGCACTTTTAAGCAGCAGTAAGTGGGTTTAAGCCTGTTTGCATGGGGTAAGCAATGCCTAAACAGGTTAAGCAATTTAGAAGCTAGGTGAGTATAAGAAACTGTATCTGGAAGTTAGCAGTGTTTACCTCCACGCAAACCCACACAAACCCACTTACAACTGCTCAAAACTGCCTTAATCAGTCTGTATCCAATGGTCCTTGTTCTGCCCAGCAACAAAATAAACAGCCTCTGCAAGGCTCAAATCCAGGACCCTGCACAACATAGCCAAAGTGATTTACCATTAAGCCATCTCAGATATACATAACCCTGATGTATTCACAAACATATCATCCATCCCAGTCATTCAACAGTACAGAGAATGTATTCCAGCATTATGTGCGTGTATAAATATTTTAATTTCTAAACAGATACAACATATCAATATATGTATATATATATATATATATATATATATATATATATATATATATGTGTGTGTGTGTGTATATATATATATATATATATATATATATATATATATATGAACATATATTCATGCAAATGCCTACATCTATAGATATATATGTCTCCATCTATATTTCTAAATATTTACAGCAAGTTACATATATGTAAGCAGATATATATATCTATGTAGGTATGTACGGACATAGTTATTTATATATATATATATATATATATATATATATATATATATATAGATATAGATATATATCTGTAAGCAGACAGATATACCTATATAGGTATATATGGACATACATCTGTAGATAAAAATGGGAAAATAACTAAAACATATATATCCACATGCACCGTTAATGGAATTGAGAGGCCCCCAACAATATGTCTTGTAAGTATAGGTATACCCCCCCCCCACAGCCAAACATGTCCACCCTACATTGCACTACCAAGTGTTGCAGATCCCAAAACCAGGACCTGACACGACATGGGCACATGATGTTAACAGTACTACATCCCACCTGTATGATGTCAGGATATTACTGGTAACATATCATGCAGTACTGTCTGGCTCCCATAGGAAATGCACAATGTGGAAGTTATCAACATCCCCAGGATACATATACACAGACACATATATGCAGATACAGATATACATATATATATATATATATATATATATATATATATATATATACATACATATATAGATATATATATATATATATATATATACACATCTATATATATATACTATATATATATATATATATATATATATATATATATATATATATATATATAGATAGATATCTATAAATACATATATATATATATATATATATATATATATAGATATCTATATATATATATACATATATATAGAGAGAGAGAGATATTACTACACATACACACGCAGAGATGTGTATAGTAAGATACATATGTAGAAGGTGCACACAATATGGAACAGCCACTATAACTACAGTTAACACCTTAACAAATGGACACTGTATGAGCCACCCATACAAATGACAGTCATTGCCTGCAACATATATCCACAGAGAGGTCATGGGATATAACACCACACACAGGTTTACATAAATGGTAAACCTTTATTTGTGTACTATTACAGTTTTATATGCCATGTCATATAGCTGTTCTGACACTGACATCGATATAAACAGAGTAATGCAACTGTGAAACAGGTAAATTAATACAGTAGTCTGGAAAGGTGCACAAATGTTGCTGTCCAGGCCAAGCCCTTCAAACAGTACAATAGTATAGACAGATTGGGCCACAGGATACCAAGCAATCAACAGTAAGTAATGTAGGTGTATAGTTCAGCATCCTCTATCTACACTCTGTACATAATCACTATGGGATGTAACTGTTACATAACAAGGCACAACTGACGTCATCACAAGCACACTGACAAACAGAACAGTCTGTATGGCAGGAGGCAGTAGGCCTGCATTAACCCAATTTATGTAACTAATTTAAATATAGATGAATTGTATGGCACTGTACATCCAGATGCCTTAAGGTAGCTCACCCCTGATACCCCCACAGTTTGTAACAGCCTAGGTTATTTATGGTGCATTCCTTCCCAGACTCAATAATACAGTTCTATATACCACTGGTTCATACACTGGCCTCTGGAGTGCATAAGGGCACACATGTATTGTGTATGTGAAGCCCACACATATATGGCCCCAGCCCCACCATATGCGTGGGGGAATACAACAGCAGTGGACTGATGGCAGGAATGGCAGTGTGATATACTCACAGCCCACTACAGAACAACCCCTGGCAGCATGTCATATGTGCAAAGCTTGGTATGTAGATGGGGGACAGAGGCTGAAACACAGGCCCATATATGGAAAACTGTTGCCATACACTAAGCAAGTCCCTGGTGTTACAGTATTGCCTGCAACATACACTTATTCAGGGATTTGAGGTGAGAAACATAAATGGATGTAGCCATGTACTGATAGCACTCAACACACACACTGCCAGTGAAATATCTGACACAGGACCTGTGTGTGGACAGACAGAACATGATAGGCACACTTCTGGCCATCAATAGGATAGGCCCACAGTTAAGAGCTATGCAGACAGACTGCATTCCAAGGTAAACTAGTATGTACACACAAACTCTGTAACACCAGTACTATACAAAGCATAACACAACTCTACTCACACTCTGTCTGTAGTTCTGGAATGTCCTACAAATATGTAACTGGCCTGAGTGTGCAGATTCTCCTGTAAGAGGTATTGCTACCTGCTGTCTGTAACACTGATGCCCACACAGAGGAAGGATGTCCATCACACAGGAAAGGTAAAGGGACCACGCCCACATGATGTAGGGATTTATAGTAGGTGGTTGCCTTGACAGTGGTAATTTTTAAGTATTACACAGCAAGCTGCATGCAGTTAGCAAGTGGAGGACACTGATTGGTGCAGAGGCCATTACCTGATCATGTGCATCACCAGAGAGAGAGAGAGAGAGAGAGATAGAGAGAGAGAGAGAGAAAGAAAAAAAACTTAAAAAAAAAAGCCTAATGCAAAGGCATTTATTCAGCATTCATTCATCAAGACATCATTCCCACAACAGGTATGTGAAGTATATATACATGTAATAGAATGTAGTACCTGGTCCATAATGGGATAGATGATGTGGAATGATTTATATGTGCCATCAGGTGTTGCTGTGATGATGTTCAATTGAACAACTGCTATGGACAATAGTGTCTGTCACTGTGGGTAGTGGGCCAGAGCCGTCAACTGTGCAGGTCAGCACTGACTGACAAGATGTAAGCCATTATAGTGTGTGTTGTGTAATGGGAAGTATGTATATTATGTGGCCAATAGCTGGTGGTGGAAGTAATGCAATTATGATGGACATGTGTGACCCATGGCCCACCACTGGCAGGATACTCAGGTTAATCTGTAATGTAGCATGCCGGAATGCCATAGATGTGTAATAGGGTTACCTGCAATTGAGTTCTACATATACCCCCCTAATGTAAGGCCATGTCCATATGTGGCATCTGTCTGTGTTGTAGCAAGGCAGAACAGTGCAGCTGTGCAGGAAGATGTTGTGAGATTGTGGAGCTGATGTCTGAATGTATCCCACATATAGGTATGCATATGTGTACATATGTCACATATATAATATATACAGATATATATGTATATCAGCATATATGTCTACAAATATACAGATACCCATGTGTAGACATATATATGTACACATATATATACAACACATATATTTACACATATATAGATATATACCAATATGCATATATCGACATACATACAAACACACACACAAACATATATGTATGTAAAGACATGTCCCCTTTATTACTACCACAGTGATGTGAGGCACCAGCACACATAGCAATACACTCAGATATCTACAGCTGACAGTGTGTGCAACATGGATGGGTATGTCACATGTTAGTCCCTTGTTAGGACCACATTGCCCCCGTCAGTGAAGTATGCAATGGGAATATGGGGAAGTATTGTGGGTACACTTGTGGAGGTGGTCAGAGTTGGTAGATATAGAGGACAGTCTATACGGGTGGTATGTGACACATGTCAGGGGTAAACACCCTGAATGGTGTGTGTGATCTGTGATGTGGATGCCCCATGGGCACCAATATGGGCACAATGGGAACAAGCTTCCCATCCACTGCTACTCACAACAGCAGTCCACATCCTGAAGGTGCCTGGTCTGGAGGCTGAGCAGGAGGAGTATGTTGGCCCTGTGAATGTGTACTGGGTGCCTCAGACTGATGTAGCACATACCACATGTGTCTGTGGAGCTAGGTATGGAACAGACCCTAGATTTGACCTCAGGGGACAGGAACATGTCTGTGTGTACCCCGAGGGGGGGGGTCAACATCCCCTGGGTTGGTTCCACCTGATGGTATTGCTGGACCAGTACATGAGGAGGCCCCAGGTTGGGACACACATGTGATGTGACCAGGTATCATGGGCAGATGGGTTTGGAGAGGTGGTTCTGCTTGCCAATAGAACATGTACATGTTATTGTGTCACTGTTATCGAACATATGTTGGTAGTAATATTCTACACAATCCCGGTACATGTCCAACAGCATGCATAGATATCCCCAATTACACAGAATGTCAGATGTGCAGCAATCCCAAAGGAGCCATACCACTGGCATATATGGAACTATAGTGGCCCTCACAATGGCATGCAGGTGAATAGTCTATAACAGGCCAGCAATGATAGTGTCCACACTGGGGACATGGCTACAATCACATAGCAGAAAATGTGGTAAAATACAATATCTGTCCCACTGGTAGGTAAGCTGTAGTCATACCTAATGAGTTGTGTTTACAGTTTGTTGAAGCTGATATGGTGGGGGGGTGACAGAGATGTGTATTATGAACTGTGGTAACCTTGCTGTATGAGTTGCTCAGACCTATTTCCATCTTTATGTCTTTCAGCCAAGATATCACATGCACAGTTGCCCACCTATTCACCAGCAGAGGATGATGTGGTGATATCACACTTGATCCAGCACTACCCAGTGCTGTTTGGCAGGGCTGCACATGAGCAGCAGAAGTGGACCGAACTGTGGAATGACCTAGTCCACAGGGTCAATGATGATGATGGAGTGCAGAACGGCAGTTATGAGCAGGTCCGGCATCATTGTGCTGACCTGCTTTGCAATGCCCGTTGGCGTGCTGCTGCTGCAGTCCAGGGGGATCACCTTGCCACAGGGGGGGCCATGCCATCCATCACCCCCTGACACATGTGGAGGAGCTCCTGGCCAGCCTCATGGTACCTGCCCATCTGGCCAGCTGTCAACCACTGGACACCTTCGTGGAGGTTGGTGTCACCCACACACCAGCCGATGAGCATGCAGGTAAGGACACAGGGCACATCAGTAGACCACTAGTGTGCATACATCCGCATTGGTACAGGTAGATCATGCGTATCTGACATGTCATAGATATATTGTGTTGCTGCATTGTAGTGATAAACAGATGTCCAGATGTGGTAGTATTGTGGGAATTTACCGTTGATGTTTTGTAATACTGCACCCACCCTGTAGCACTGCCACAGGTGTGCCCACTGACATTGCATCTCTCACCCTCTTATGTACATCCCTCTGGGATACCACCAAGGCAGCAGCCTGTAGCTGGTGAGTATGTTTTATGTAGATGCTTGCCAACACACTGGGCATGTAATGGCGATGGTAAATTCCATGCACACATCTAACACACCTACCTTGAATGCATGCTGTACATGTGTATGTATTTTTGCTGTGAAATGCATGGTCTCACAGGGGTGGACATGATGGGGTATTGAAAGGGTATGTTAGACAACTGCATGATAACTAACATCCTATCATTGCAGACTGTGTCCACAGGGAGTAACATACTGGTGGTAGACAGAGCCTACAGTAGGGACATGTTCAGAACAACACCTATAAACAGTGCAACACTAGTGTATACACCTGTAGGACAATGGCAGCTGCTGCAGAGATATACAATGGCATAAGGCATTACAGTAGTCCACATTATCAGCCGGGTCTAGGCTGCAACATGTGGTGTTCCATGTATGGGACACTGCAAAGTGACACATGTGTAGGGCTTACTTGTCATGCATCTGCATAAAGGCTAAAGGAGGGGGGGTCAGCATGACACACCAGTGCACTGCAGCAGGGATCCTAAGGATTCTAGGAATGGCTCTATCTGCACATAGTCAGGTTCAGTACCTGTGGCAGCTGTAACCCTACCCACACAGCAATAGTGACAGCAGTGTGTGAACACCATGGGCTGTACACATGAGTAGACCTTGCAATCATGCAGAATAGGGGGACGTGTAGGACAGACTGAACATACACTGGCAAATGCAGATGGCACACACTGGAATACACCTGCCAGGAGTAGTGACTGCTGTAGTACACACAAGAGGTGCGATAAACCATCATGATAAGGGTGTGCACACATATGCCCACATGGTGTGTATGCAATGCGGTCAACAGCTGCACACCTAACACAATCTGTAGACACTGGATGTGAAAGTACAGGACATATGTCACATATCAGGCTTGTGTACTACTAAGATATGTGGTGATGTGGTCCCATGGCAGATCAAGGATGTGTGTGTCAATTCAATAAAGGTATATACACCCGCCATAGCCATGGTATGCTCTGATGGTTGTCAGTGCAAGAGTACTGGAGTGGTCATACATGGTCTGTTGATGTTGACAGCTGTAAATCAGGCATAAGGCATCGACCAATGACAATTGTCCACATATCATTCCAGGTATGTGTTGCTGAAAAACATAGGGGCTGTGAGAAGTAAAGCTGACATAACTGACACAGTACTACACATTCTGCAATGGATTGTACACCTGTGAGTTGTGGTGCACAGTACATGGAATGGTGCAGAACAGGTGCACAGCAATACTGTGTACATGGGTGCAGTGGTATCCAGGGGAAGGGGCATCACCTAGTGACACAGCACATGCATCACACACATGTATACTGTTGCTAGAATGGATTGACTATAGCTGAACTGCATGCTGTTCTGTACCATATGTTCTGCATGTTGACAGATGGGTAATAGGAGGACTGTGTGTACTATCATTGTGCAACCTCACCTGTGTGTGTGTGTGTGTGTGTGTGTGTGTGTGTGTGTGTGTGTGTGTGTATGTGTGTGTGTGTGTGTGTGTGTATGTGTGTGTGTGTGTGCATCCTGGTGGTTAGTTAGTCTGCAGGGTCCCTCTGGTGTAGTGGAGGGAGGTAGATGCATGTAGCATGCTGTGTGCATGTGTGTGTTTGTGTGGATGGCCATGTATGCACATGTGTGATTGTGGGGTGTTCATATGGCTGTACCTCCCTTTGGGACCATGCAGTACATGAACATGGACTGCCACATTACACACTAGGAATACCTGTCATGTGTGTAATCACAGTCTGTAGCATGGAACAGGCATCCAGAGGGAAGGTAGACACCAGGTACACCCTTAATATCGCAGTCAACAGAGAGGTCACCTACAACCCGTGTATGTAGCACTACAGAGTCATTGGAGAAGTACTAGTCAACACCAGGGAGTGTATCTAAATATTACAGTTGGCACATGATAGGTTGAAGGAGCAGCATATCTGGCATGTACTGAGCATTACATACACATGACACACCAGTTCAAGATATTATGGATGCAACATAGTAGCACACACATTTAGGGGCAATACACATCATGCCCGGACATACAGAGGATGCATACTGAATGACAGTGGTGAGGCCATGTAAAACCACTACACACAGGTCAGTTAGGTAAAGTAGTAACATGCCTTGTGTTGTGGCCGCTTGTGTGGGCATTTATAGGACTGAGATGTTAATGAGTGGTATCAATGTGTGTATGTTAACAAGTGTGATGCAGGATGGGGTAACACATGGACATATACGTGGGACTGTCTGTAAAGCCATGGACAGGTAGGTATTACAGAGCTGTGTGTGTGTGTGAGTGTGTGTGTGTGTGTGTGTGTGTGTGTGTGTGTGTGTGTGTGTGTGTGTGTGTGTGTGTGTGTGCGTGTGTGTGCGTGTTTGTGCATGTGTGTGTGTGTGCATACTATTAGGCAATGCTGTGCAGGTTTTGAAGTGCATTTATTGTTTTCCCCCACAGGTGGCAAGGTGGGCCAGTGTCCCTCCTTCATGCACTCTGATGTTGTTGTCCATACAGACACAGAAGATGATGATATTAATGTTGAGGCACAGATGGGGTTGTCAGGGGCCGACACTGTGGCATTTGACATCTCTCTTTTAGCCACCCCAACCACACACACAGTTTCAGTGCCTATACACACCTCATCACCAATGGCCATAGTGGAGGGACAGCTGACATTCAGTGGCTGTGCACAGGAAAGTGTGGTAACCATGCCTACTGTGTCCAGTTGCAGCAGGCATAGCCGGATGTCTGGCAGGCCACCACATAGGCAGATGTCCCAGGGTGCTCGTGGTTGGGCCACTAGACATCATTACCCTGGCAAAGGTGACATAGCTGGTACCAGCAGAATCATGTTTCAGGCTGTCATGGCAGCTCAGGCACGGTATAGAACATTACCACAGGCAGGGCCTGAGGCTGCAGAGGGCTGCTCTCACATCTTCAAATGACAATGCTCGTGAACTGGCTGGTGCCATCTGTGGATTAACTGAGTTCATGGATAGATGGTCTGGTAAGATGATGGCCCTCATCGACCATGGTCTGTCCATTCTTGAACGTGTGGTGTGAGTGTGGAGATGGCCACGTGGATGTGGGCCAACAATGCCAACAGCTGTTAGTCAACTTGGACATACTAGGACACCAAGGGGCTCCCATAGTGGCAGTCACTGCCCTGGCAGCATGAGGGGTATGCTGTCCATACCACACCACAGCAGGCCACGTGCAAGTGGTCCTGGCCAGACGCAGGAGGGACCCGGTGCCAGCAGACAAATGTCATCAGCAGTTGAGAGTAGCACATTGAGGCCTGTACCTGTACGTGCCCATGGAACCCCTGGCAGGGACAGTCCACGTGTCTGTGGCTGGAGGCAATGAACTGCACACCCTGCCAGGTATGGTCTGCAGCTGTCCATAAACACCTGTGTAGGGCAGCCACATGGCAGAACTGTGTGCATGCATAACCACACACTATGCAAACACACCTAGGGCATCCCCATACCTACACACACCACATCACCTTAGCCAGCTCCCAACAGTACACGCCTTTTCCACACACATGGTGTCAAATCTATGGCCCACCCTCGGCCTCTGGCAAACCAACATCACACCTTGTGCATATGATGATAACTGTGCCACATCTCTGTAATCCATACCATCAATTCAGGGACAGGCTGATATGGTTCTGATGCACATGGTGATTGTACAGCAGTGTACCACAGTACTGCAGTGTAACATGTTGTAGGCAGTAGAGTATAAGGCATATTTGGCAGGTAGTGTAGCCATCCAGTAAATGATGTATTATAGCTGTTAGTAACACTGTTTGGTTGTGGTCTCTATAATGTTACCCATTTGTGTTGTAGGTGTACTTATGTCAGCACTAGGATGTCCTGTGCATATAATGAAACCTGTGCCACATCCCTGTCAACCATACCATCAATGCAGGGACAGGCTGATATGGTTCTGATGCACATGGTGACTGTACCACAGTGTACCACAGTACAGCAGTGTAACATGTTGTAGGGTGTAGAGTGTAATGCATTTTTGGTGGGTAGTGTAGCCATCCAGCAATGATGCACTATAGCTGTTAGTAACATTGGTTGATTGCAGTCCCTATAATTTTATCCATTTGTGTTGTAGGTGTACATATGTTAGCACAACGATGGTCTGCAGTCATATTCCACAACAGGGTATGTCACTGTGGTGACACCATGGCTGTGACATATCTGGGGTACAGTCGAACACATTTCTCAGGTTACTAAACCGGTTATTGCCTGTGCCACATGGACAGGTGGCATGCTGATGCATGTATACCCTGCAACCTTTATCTAGACCCTTCCACATACATGCACACTGTTACTTGGCAACACTGAGACTAGACCCCAACCTAGCTGTATAGTGATGCGCTTAGGGTGATATGTGTCCTAGGTTACATTGTACATGCAGAACATCCCCCGATATGTGCAGTATGCTAATGGGGGATGTAATGGGTGTATTTGGACAATACGTAGTGTGACATACCGTCATATACACATTTACAGACACATAACAGCTAGAGACACATCTGAGATACCAGGGCCTTTCACTGCTAACTAACTTCATCATGTCTCCATTGTGTAACAGGTACGCTGCACGCATCACATGCATTACTGGCTTGGATTGTGGTAACAGTTACCTGTATGGTTGATGGTGACAGTGGTAACCATAATGTGCTACATGGGACATATACCAGGTGAACCTTGGTGTAATAACAGTGTACACAGCACCCACATCCCCCACTGAATATTGTACTCCCTGAAACCCATGATGACACTCTGCGAAACCCACCATCACACATTGGCCATGACTGCGATACAACCCATAGTATACCCCAACATTGGTACTACAGGGAAATGCATGTCATGCACATGCCACACACGTAGTAGGGTGTTGGATTGTCATGCCTCATCTATGGGCAGCAACAACACTATCTGTACTACTGTGTGGCAATGGGTATTGTAATAGGAGTATGTGGCCTTGGAATGCTGTACCCTACAGATATATGGACATGCACAACTACACACACATGCCAGGACACAATGGGTATCCCATGCCTATCACCCCATTTGTAAAACACTGTTGTGCTGGTACTGCAAGGCTTGTGTAGCCAGTATGGGGGGAGAGCTTAACAGGGTACATGTAATGTCCCATACAGCAGCAGCCACAACTGACTATGGCAATGGGTGTTGCGTTGGTTGTGAAGGCCCTCATGGAATTCCCATGTATAGGTGTGCTAACACACAGACACTGCTATACTCGGTCATGCACATGTATACATGTGTCAGTACAGGGGTGCATCCCTGCAGGTGGTCATAGCTGTATACCTAGCTATTGTCCAAGGGGAGATGGGTTGTGTAGGGGTTGTGTGTACAGTGTTATCCTGTCACCTTCCAGGTGGTATCAGGCATTCTACCTACAGGCACTACTGTTGGGACCCTCAGGGTGAGAATGACATGCATCAGCCAATCCTCCAGGTGCCTCCTGCACATGGCTGCTGAGGTGATCAAGGTGACATGTATGCAACATGCATTACGACACATGGTTAGTGTCTGTGATGGGGACCTGTACCCAAACATGTTCTGTTGACTGTGTTAGTGTAGTGGAGGAACCTGGGGCATGTGGTGCATACAGGGTGATATCTCCTGTATGTGTCACCTCTTACACAGCTGGGCAGACATGTCAGTGTCAATCAAGCTTAGCTGCCTGCCTGTACATATCCCAGCTGGATACCTGCCATCAGCACATCTGTACAGGGACTGACAGTCATCTGCTTGGCAAGTAGCTATGCAGTAGCATGATTGCATTGAGAGATATCTGACAGCAATATGTATGCCATGACTACATGTTGAATGCACTCACTAACATGTGCTGTACAGATGGTAGTCTACAGTCACATTCCACATGATTGATCATTACCCAGTAAGGGGTATATACTGTGACACAGCTCACACACCAGGGATACAACAGAGAGGCCTTGGTGTTCAGCCATGCTTGCAGGTGTCCCTGTTGTCAGTACTACATTAAGCACTATGCTCTTGCCTGGGTTAGCACTGTCGACAGTAGTTATGCCACGATACAGTATATGCCAGTGTGACAGCATGTACCCTGAGCTACTACTCCTATATGTAACACATTCACACAGATAACAGTGCTGTACAAGCCTCATATATGTCTGTGTCCCACACATGACAATCACACCCCTTGCTACTGTAATGACAGCACATAGGTGAATGTATTTTACATGGCATTGCATACACTTACTACAGGTTATCAGACTGGGTTGTGTGCCCTGGTTACCAGGGCTAAGCTATGCTTAGCAAGTATCAACATTGCTGCAATATAGCAGCTAAGCTGATTTGCGCTTGGTAAGTGCTGCCTACACTGTGAAAGTGCCCATACATTTTCCCATAGCTTAGCACTGCTTAGCTTCGTGCAAACCTGCTCAAACGTACTTAAAACTGCTCAGGACTGCCTTAACCATTCTATATCTGACAGCCCTTGTTCTGCCCAGCAACAAAATGAACAGCCCTTACAGGTGTTGAACCCAGGACCCTTTACACTGAAGTCACAGCACTTAACCACTATGCCATGACCACTGTGAAGACAGCTGTTGTTTTACCAATATAGCTGTCAATACACATATTGAGTAGTATTGAACGCCTTTAGTTCTTAAATTGTGTGGTACTTGTTATTAATATGACTGTTGCATCACATATGTTGTTTTATCATAATGTGCACATAGCAGTTACATACGGTGAGATACATATGGGAGGGTATACACAACCATGATGTTTACTTATGACAGGAATATGGTCATATACATATAAAAGGTCTATATATGTCTACATGTACATACACATGAATACTCATACATACGTCTTTATACACATCTGTATATATATATAGATATATATATATATAGATATATATATATATATATATATATATATATATGGCCATGTGTACACCTCTTCGTATGTACATATATGTGTATTTATATATATATATATATATATATATATATATATATATGTGTGTGTATATATATATATATATATATATATATATATATATATATATATATATATATATATATATATATATGTATATATATATATATATATATATATATATATATATATATATATATATATATATGTCTATATAGCTATATATGTATGCACATCCTATGTGTACAGATATGCCTAGTTATGTTGGTATATCTGTAGATATTTATAACTATATGTGCATACATATTTATTCTGATATACCTACTACTGTCAATATATATATATATATATATATATATATATATATATATATATATATATGTGTGTGTGTATATAGATATCCATATGTATATGTGCATATATATCTCTATCTGTATACGTGTAGACATATATTGCTCTGTATATGTATATATCTGGGTGTTTATATGTATATCTATGTACATATACATATCCATCTATATATATCGATATGTATATGTGTGTATATCTATATAGAGATCTGGATAATTATATATATATATATATATATATATATATATATATGTTCACCTTATGTCCAGGACACGGAGTGTAGCCCTACCTTAGCCCCTATAGACCGAACTTCATAGTGCAAGGGAATGTTAGGTATGTATAGCAGGTATATTAGTAGACTATTGCTACTGTAATAGGGACTGTCTTCACAGACATGGTGTGTGTGGGAGGTCACATCTGCTTTTAACATGTGCGCCATTTGCTACTAATAGACATCCTAAGGACTTTGTAGTACAGTACCGCTGCTAGCTCGTAATGCTCCTGTGGACTTTAGCAGAGATATTGGCCAATATATGTGGACATTCTGACACACTCTGGACAGCGAGGTATACACAGAACCCCTTAGTACTAAACATGTGGACCAAGCCTGACAATGTGGATGTTAACAGCAATGTAGATGGGTTTAACACGTAATAACTGGTATACATTTGCCCCCATAGGTTATGCATTCACACACCCCTGTCTGTCCTGACACATAACTGCTGGTACAGAGGTGCCATGGCGACATACTACCCACTAGACATTGACATACATCTGTACAGCATCCCACTGCTCTGTCTGACATACATGACTGAAGGAGGCCCGGCAGCAGTACATCCGGCAAGTATCTGGACATGACATCTCACTGGGTAAGTATGCTATTCTGCTAGGCATGTAACAAAGCACTGTGCAGGCTACAGGCAGACTGGCTCAACACTGACCTATATTTTCTATGGTGGAATGCACATGTACCTGCATATATAGCAGGCTCTACAGGCATGTCACAGCACAGAGTAAGATACACCTGTGTGAAAGTGCAAAACCGCAACCAATGTGAACACAGCCACAGCCACATATGGTAAGCTAGAGTAATATTACAGTATATGGACTATCTGTTCAACACCATCCTCATATGTGCCACTCACACACTAACCCTACTTATACTGGGCCGCAACACAGTGTGGGCCGATGCCAGTCTGTGGTATGGGGACATGTGTGTGTGTATGGCCCTACATCAGTTCTGAAGAAGCCCGGATACGCTGGTGAAAGTGCTTAACTTAAACCGTTGATTTTGTTTTTGTGTTTACATTTATGTAAAACGGTGATTTTAGCCGCTTTTCCAATAAATTGGGAGTGCATTTGTACATCTTGTTTGCCTCCAGTTTGGTAATTACACTGTTGTGGTGTGAGAGCACTTATCGGTGTACTTGTTGTGGTTTTGATTTTTTTGTGTTTCTTATTAATTTCGTTGATTCCATATGTACAAAGGTTGACAGAGTTGTGGCTGGAGGCACATACACAGGGCCAATATTGATATGCTGCTGTGATAACTTCATACATTTACTGTTGTAACAGGGTTTGTTGCAACATATGTCCTATGAGGGATTTGAAGTCAGTAACTGTCACGGCTTTCACCATCTACAGACTGCAATCCTCACACTACCTTCTGCAGTTCACAGATAGGTGCTCTGTGGGTAGCACACGAAACAAAAGGCACCACACACTGCCCAGTCTGCAGATGAACCTACAGATGTGGATTCCTCATAAACATAGCACTGACATGACAGGTATTAAAACATGTAGGACAGCCATATCCGCACACACCCTGTTAAACCAACATTACTCCAAATGCAGTATAGCAGCACTTACAGTCTGTAGTCAGGTCAGGCACATCCTCCTCCTATGTGTTGCCCTGTTTCCACAGTGTATGTTGTTAGAGGTAAATCTCCAGTCCATTTGAGATGCTGTTTGCCAAACAACAGATCGAGTTCATGCTCACAGTAAATGAAAAGGCCCAACACCAACATGATGTTCCTAGATATTGGAGTGTGTTTCCATGCAGTTGGCTATGGGGGTGTTACCACAGCTGTTCCACATGCAATCAGCTAGAGGAGGGCTGCAATTCATGCAGATGACATCAGCTGATCATGAACATCACTTAAAATACACATGCTGCTGCCTAAGTAAAGCAGGTGTAGGTCTCCACATCCACCAGAGAATGAGTGAGAGAGGCAGACAGAGGCAAAGACAAGTCAGGGAGGGGTAGGAGAGTAAAACTTAAGCATGTTTGTGTCACACACCTACCAGCACAGGGTATCAAACCCCTGATGACTATGTAGTGCTATCACATTTCTATGCAGTTATTGGATGCGCCACATAGGTTACATGTTGAGGAGCCCTCAGTACGTATATGTGATGGTGAGTGATATCTGCAACAGGGATATGGTAACTATATGGTAGGTGTAGTACATGTGCCTGTCCACATGAACAGGTGCAAGCATCAACACAGCCACACGCTCACAGGGACGTACACACATTGACACACTTGGCAGGGCCAGAAATTTAACTCATCACTAGTGAGATTGCCATAGCACATTACTGTGCAGGTATCACATGCAGCACAGGGGGTCATACAGAGGTTATATGGACAAAGGGTATGTGGAGGTGTCTGACATCAGACAGCATGCTTCAGTATGCCAATGGGTGTTGTAGTGAGTGTGAATGTGATCATACACATCATGCAACACACACACACACACACACACACACACACACACACACACACACACACACATGGTGCCAGTACAGCATGCATATGCCAAATGGCTATACAAGGCTAGGTGATGGGTATACATTGGCATCAGGCCACACGACAATGGTCTGCATTCTGACAAAGGGGTGTAGTTTCTGGATTTTCCCACACAGGTGGGTATTGTATTCACCATCCAATCGCCTGGGTAACTATTGCGTGTGGCCAATGCTGTGCATTGCTTGCTATGTATGTGTTCCTTAGTCCATAACATGGATGGTGTCTGGGATGTGCACACCTCCCACATGCATGTACAGTGACATTTGGAACTGTACCTGGGGTGTCTAGCCCATGTTGTGCACACAGATTATCATCAGATGTGTCAGTCCTGGCCTCATGTGGCATAAACTGGTAATGGACAGCAGGTTGACCCTGCATCTACACTGATAGCATGCTAATGGCATTCCCTGGTGTCAGTGGCATCTGTCCATACAGGGCATGTTTTCAAACATGGTAGTCCTTTGTGGGTTACATTTGATGGCACCACAGGTGTTGCAGGTGTCCAGTGGGTAGCATGGGGAAGGTACACTGTTGGCATGTACATGCCTATTGGATAGATGGACAGGGTGCCATGCCCTCTGTAGCCCACTGCAGTCATGCATAGTTACTATCAGTGAGCAATATGCAGTGTACTACCAACATAGCGGCTGTTGCCTAGGCAAGTGTGTGTGTGTGTGTGTGTGCGCGTGTGTGTGTGTGTGTGTGTGTGTGTGTGTGTGTGTGTGTGTGTGTGTGTGTGTGTGTGTGTGTGTGTGTGTGTGTGTGTGTGAGACCTGGGTTGAGAGTGTTCACCTAGTTTCTAACTTTGTTTGCCTGGCCTTGATGTCACATGTATGGGTATGGATTTACACCCCAGCCTCTTGGCTATTTCATATCTGTTATCACTATACGGTTGACATTGTGGTATATACTAGGGCCACCATATAAGAAATATGCAAAACCCGCTCTACATTGAGGCCAGTTGTTACACACCGACAACCACCTCCACACAGGATGCGAATTACAAACACAGACACACCCACACACCTGTAATATCTGACATTAGAACTCCTACCTAATTAGTTTTTGACACTACAACACTACACAGTTATAGGATGCACCATGGAGATTAGTGGAGTACTAATTCCCCAAAGGTATATTTCACATTGGATGACATCAGCAGGATTGCCAAAGTAGGGCATTCAAATTGTAGTGAGTGTGGCTAGGCTAAAATGCATTGCTCCTTACACAGACATTGAAACACACATTAAACATCCACAACCAACATGTGTGGGAATAGAACCCCTGCCAGAGTTCTATATCACACTACAGCATGCCACTGTTGTAGGATGCACCACGGGGATTACAGGAGTACTCCTTCCCCAAAGGTGTATTTCACAATGAATGACATCAGCAGGATTGCCAAAGTAGGGCATTTGAATTATAATGTGTGTGGCTAGGCTAAAATGAATTGCTCCCTACACAGACAGAGACACACACACAAAACATCCACAACCAACATGTGTGGGAATAGAACCCCTACTAGAGTTCTATATCACACATTATGCTGTTGTAGGACACACCTGGGGAATTACTGAAGTACTCCTTCCCCAAAGGTGCATTTCATAATGAATGACATCAGTAGGATTGCCAAAGTAGGGCATTTGAATTGTAGTGAGTGTGGTTAGGCTAAAATGCATTGCTCCCTACACAGACAGAGACACACACACACAACCAATATGTGTCGGAATAGAACCCCTATAGGAGTTCTACATTGCACTACAGCATAACGCTGTTGTAGTACACACCATGGGAATTATTAGAGTACTCCTTTCCCGAAGGTGCATTTCACAATGAATGACATCAGCAAGATTGCAAAAGTAGGGCATTTGGATTGTAGTAAGAGTGGCTAGGTTAAAATGCATTTCTCCCTAGAGAGACACACACAAAACATCCACAACTAACATGTGTAGGAGTAGAACCCCTGCCAGAGTTCTATATCACACTACAGCATGAAGTTGTTATTGGACACACCATAGGGATTGCTGAAGTACGCTTTCCCCAAAGATGTATTTCACAATGAATGACATCAACAGGATTGCCAAAGTAGGGCATTTGAATTGTAGTGAGTGAGGATAGGCTAAAATGCATTGCTCCTTACACAGACATTGAAACACACACAACCAACATGTGTGGGAATAAAACCCCTATCAGGATTCTATATCACACTACAGCATGAAGCTGTTATAGGACACACCACAGAGATTACTGGAGTACTCCTTCCCCAAAGGTGTTTTTCACAATAAATTATATCAGCAGGATTGCCAAGGTAGGGCATTTGAATTGTAGTGAGTGTGGCTAGACTAAAATGCATTACACCCTACACAGACAGAGAAACACACCAACATGCACACAGTTGCCATGGCTGGGATCATAACTCCTACCTAACTAGTTTATTACACTACAGTAGTAGGCAAGTATAGGACGCACCAAGGAAATTACTGACCTTCAGCTTTTCAAAAGGTGTATTTCACAGTATATGACATCAGCAGCCTTGACAAAGTAGGCATTTGAACTGTAGTGAGTGTGACTACCCTAAAAAGAAAGCATTGCTCTCTACACAGACAGTGACACACACACACACACACACACACACACACACACACACAAAATCACACAAAGTTGCTATGTCTGGGATTAGAACTCCTACCTAACTAGTTTAATGCACTACAGTAGTGTGCAGGTATAGGACACGTCACAGAGATTACTGCGCTACAGCTTTCCAAAAGGTGTATTTCACAGTATATGACATCAGCAGCCTTGACAAAGTAGGGCATCTGATTTGTAGTGAGTGTGAGTAGCCTAGAAAGGAATTGCTCTCTACACAGACACACACACACACACACACACACACACACACACACACACACACACACATTTGCCATGTCGGGGATTAGACCTCCTACCTAACTAGGTTATCACACTACAGCAGTACACAGTTATATGAAGCGCCATGGATATTACTGGTGTACACTTTTTACAAGGGTGTGTTTCACAGTGGATGACCTCAGTAGGCTTGTCATATTATGGCTATGGTTATATTCCACAGGTACATGTATACAGCTGCTAGATGACTACTTCCTTGTACAGTCATGTTGCGCAGCTAGTACTTGCACCACATAGTCTGTCATGCTGACAGATACCAGTGGCTAAGGTCTACAGTGATTGACATCTGAACCTCATGTGGTTGTAGCCATTTGGCTGTGTGCTGGGTGGGACACGCCTCATAATGGATGGCTCCTTGTGACAGTCACTCACTTCCACACATCTATGTACATCTACGTTTGGCTTATTATAGTGTGTTGTCCTTGGATATATACCTGTATTCCTATGCAGTGTATGTGTGCAAAGCATGATTGCTGCATACTGAGGAATGTCTGCACTAAAATCTACAAATGCCAAATATGTCTGGTCCACTGTTGTTTGCAGACATTGGCTTCACTTGTTTTAGTGTTTGAGCATTCCTAGTATGACCTTTCAGTATGTTGTTGGCTGACATTGCCTTCATTTCTCAAAGTGTGTGAGCATGCCCAGTATGACCTTCTGTATTGAATGTGTGGATCGATTCCATGTAGTTTGTACTGCAGTGTTGACCTTTGTGTTGTACACCTACAGGTAGCATACTGTTTCTGCAGGTTATCTGTCGATCATTTGGCAATATGGGGACAAACTGTGCAGGGGATAGTGTGTACTGTAGGTGATTGTGTCTGTGCTGCTTCAGCTGCATGGTACTGCTGTTAGCAGAGATATCCAGACATGTGTACTGTTGTACACAGTGATGTTTTCTGTCCTCATGTACTGTCAGGTGGACATTCTTGCTAACAGTGATGACTTGGGGACAAGGGTGACTGCAGCTGTGTCCAGTACTGTGGGCAGACACATACTTATTCATGGTAAGTTATGCCATTCTGGAGGGGGAGCTGCAGACTCTGGGTGCTAATTTTGGGTATCCAGTTCAGCAACTTGGTATAGTGCTGGCAGAGGAACCCATACATGTCTGCCCATCAACATGGCAGTATGGCCTTATCTTGCTATGGCAATGCCTCACAGCTATACAGATTTGCACAGGTTAGCCAGAGGCAGGGGCCATGGCTCAGGACATTTACCCTATGATGGAGTATGGGTAGGTGTGTAGCCACCCATTTAAGTGTTTGCAGCCAGGGATGGTGTGTGCACACAGCTTGGTGTCAGACCCTGCACATTCCATGCTGCCTATACTCCAACACTCCCCGTTCTTCTAACCTCTTCCATACATTATGCATACATTGTCTGATACTTTCCCTAATGTTATCACCACATCACAGGTGTGTGTTAGTGTTGGTCCACAGTTCATTCAGTGGGACATGATGGACATGTTACTGTGGTATGTCCACATGGCCTTGCATATAGCTTATGTGGAGTGTGTTATGTTGTTATTTGGGTGTCCATGACATAACATGCATTGGCAGTATGTGTGAGACATGGACCTTTGGCAGGCACCTGTGGGGAATTAGGTGTTGATGCAGGCTAGATGTGGCAGGCCATTGCATTCAGTCAGTCCTACAGTCCCAGACCACCATACAGTATATTCCCCTGGGGTGACAGGGTAGATGTGATAGTTGTTCATGCCAATACCTTCTATCAGTCCTGATCAGGTGGTGTGGATGCTAGAAGGGTGCTACCTACAGCTAGGGACACACCTGCATGGGACACCTGAACTGCATGCTGCAGAATTCCACTATTGCCATATACAGGTGAGGTCGTACTGTACCCATTCCCCACAGCAGGAATATTGCCAGAGAGGTGCCTGTGGGTGGTGTTTGCGTGACTGGGTGCATGTGTGCTATGGACACTACTTGCATCTGACACACAGATATACATGGGGCATTACAGTTATTCTGGCATGTGCAGGTACATCAGCTGATTCCCAATACATCAGTCCTACCTCCTTTGTGATCTGCAGGTGTTCAGGCAGACATCACCGGTATCCCCTACTGCAGGTCCTGTTACTTTGATGCATATCTATATGTACAAATCCAAGGGTGTCACCATTTCACAATGACAAAATATATACTGTATGTCTGGGGTACTTTCCCCTGTATACTGTATGTATATCTAGCCCAACAGCCATGCAATGTCAGTCTTTCAGATGTTGACACATATTACCACCATACATTTACAATGGCTTACTGCTTGCATGTGTTATACTGGTGGGATTGTCTTTGGCACTGCAGTTGTGAGGGCTTGTCCCTGTTATCAGCAGTAGTGGGCAATGGCCATCAGGTCTTACCTCAACATGCATACATACTGACCACTCTCACACATTATGAAACACACACCATCCTAACACACTCAGACCTGCATATTGTGCAAATGCTATAACCTATCATGCTACTTTGGCCACCTCTGGCTATCTGTGCTCCACACGTATTATACCTACTCATGCATGTTATTACATTTCTACACAGGATTGGTGGGGCAGACATGAATGTCACTACATTTCTACACTGGATTGGGGGAAGGGGCAGACCTGTCTGTTTCCACATGTCTACATAGGTGTGTGGGGACACACCTGACTGTTTTCAAATTTCTACACAGGATTGGGGGGCACACCTGACTGTTACTACATTTCTACACAGGATTGGGGGGGACACACCTGACTGTTTCTACATGCCTACATGGGAGTGGGGGGCACACCTGACTGTTACTACATTTCTACATAGGATTGTGGGGGGACACACCTCACTGTTTTTAAATTTCTACACATGAATGGGGGGGCACACCTGACTGTTACTACATTTCTACACAGGATTAGGGGGGTGCACCTAACTGCTTCTACATGTCTACATGGGAGTGGGGGGCACACTTGACTGTTACTGCATTTCGACATAGGGTTGTGGGGGACCACACCTGACTTTTCTACATTTCTACACAGGATTGGGGGGGGGCACACCTGACTGTTACTACATTTCTACACAGGATTGGGGGGGGGACACCTGACTGTTTCTACATGTCTACATGGGAGTGGGGAGAACACCTGACTGTTACTACATTTCTACATAGGGTTGTGGGGGGACACACCTGACTGTTTTTACATTTCTACACAGAATTGGGGGTGGACCTGACTGTTACTAGATTTCTACACAGGATTGGGGGGCACACCCGACTGTTACTACATTTCTACACAGGATTGGGGGGCACACTTGACTGTTTCTACATTTCTACACAGGATTGGGGGCACACCTTACTGTTTCTACATATCTACATAGGATGGGGGGGCACACCTGGCACATACACACATTTTCTATGACTGTACTGGTATGTCAGGTACTCCATTTCATTCTGTATTCTAATCTGTCATACTGACTAGAGGCATATCAGTGTACTACAGGTCTAAGCTTTGCTTGCCCTACATATTAGTGGCTGACTTCCTAATCTTCAGAACTAACATCCCACTGCCTGACCTGCTGTAGTCTGTCTGTGTAGGCCTGGGGGGGGGGTTACCCATAGACATCATTCAGAAGCCATAGCATAGGCTCTGTTTGGGTTTGCCTACATCTGTCCTGCTGGCTGAGACTGTTGTTAGGTATGTGAACCTCCCTGACTGGCATATGTGAGTCATATGGACAGACATGTCACCCAGCACATTTCCTGCAGCGGGTTTTGTCACCTTGTGTATTACTGACTACTGTGGTGACTCCAGTATGTGTTACAGATGTCATGGTGCCACTGTGGGTGTCTACCATCTGCTGCCATAATATTCAGCCACCAAATTTCCTTGCATGCTCACATCCATACCATAGATACAAGTAACGGCACATTTTACTCCATTTGGCAATTGGTAGGTTGATTGACTTACCTTGTGGGTGTGCCAGGATTGAGGATGGTGCTGGAGGGCTGCCTATGTTGGATGCACATAGTACACTCTCTTTACATGGTTGAGCACAGGTAGTGTCATGTTTTGCATCCCTTGTACTGTATGTGTGAGTTAGAGCGAGATGTCATTCCCTGGGGTCCCTACTGTGTCAGTGTATGTGCTATGCATTGTCTCATTGCCACGGCCTCGGCATACTGGGTACGCCTCCATCTGCCTACTGGGGCAGGCTCAAGTTGTTCCTCCTCTGAGTCACTCTGTGCCTGTGCAGGCCTTGGTATTGGTGGGGGGCTGTGAGGCCCTGCCCCGTGCTGTTCCTGTTGCAGCTGTTTCCACAGGATCATATTGTGTAGCATGGCACATACCATAACAATTTGGGTACATGTAGCTGGTGAGTACTGCAAGACTCCACAGGATGTGTTCATACACTAGAACCGTGACTTGAGCATCCAAAACACACGCTCTATTATAAGTCTGGTCTGTGCATGTGCCTCATTATGGCTTTCTTATTCAGGTGTGTGTGCATTTCTGATGGGTGTCATCAGCCACGGCTCTAGTGTGTAACCAGTATCCCCCACTAGATGACCATAGGGGATGTTCCCATTGGCAGATATCTGGTACAGCTGCATCAGATGCTAAATGTGGAAATCATGATAGCTTCCAGGGCAGCCAGCACACACATTCATTATAATGCCCTGGGCATCGCACATGACCTGGCAGTTGATGGAGGGGAAACCCTTGCGGTTGATTTAAGCCCTAACCTGATCACTGGGTGGTGCTTTGATGCATATGTGAGTGCAGTCTATAGTACCCACTACTTCAGGGTATTCTGCTATTTGGTGAAAGAGGCACATATTGCTGGCCAACACCTCATGGGTGTTGAGGAAATATACTTACTCACTGGCATGTGCTGACATGGCATCCAGGAACTGGTGGAATACTCTGAATGCTGATGCCTGTGATATCCCCATGATACCCCCAGTTGAGCTTTGGGAGGTACCTGTGGCTAGTATTCCTAGGCCTACACATACCTTGGTATCCACTGGGATGGGTTCCCCTCGGTCAGTTTGGTGTTTCAGGCGTGGCCAGAACAGCTCAACAATTTGCTGTAGGAGGACCATGTCCACCCTATAGCGCTCCACTATCTCCAGATCATGCAGCCCCTGGTAGGTTACCCTGGGTCTGTACACTCTTCTCCGTCTCCTCACTGTGGGTCGATCAGCAGCATTCACATTCTCACCACCCTCAGCTTCTTGCACATGTTGTTCTATGTTGCCTGCTGTAGCCCCTCTCATTTTGTAGTTTTGTTTGTTAAAAGTTCTCCGCTTGTGTACACCGGTGGTGTAGAGTATGGGAAAAACCAAAGGGAAAGGTCTTTGCATAGTTTATAGTAGTGTTCTGGGCTGGGCTGGTCTGCTGCCTGTGTAATTCTCTGATTCTGATACATTTCACCTGCTAGTTATGCTAGTTCTCCTTGATTACCTTCCTACTGCTCTTTTCCCTTCCCACTGCCTTCCTGTTTAAGCGTGGGGGTGCGCTGCACAAACAGAGTGCTCAAATGTGCGCAGTGCTGCTATTTCATGGTTTTACTTTTTTTCTTCCTTTAAAACCTGGTACATGTCACGCACACCCGCTTAGGCAATGTAAAGAGTGCTAGGCAGATTCAGACACACTCCCTTGCTTAGCCTTGCTATGCTAGGAGCAAACCCAAGCCACACTGCTCCAGTCTGCTTACAGTATGCCTGACACACCCCCTATGATGTCAGCTACCTCCTATGCTTACACCAAGCTATTCCTCCTCTTACACTGTTGGTACATGAGTAGCATGCTGGGAAACTAGGATTTACTATCATTCCCCTCATTTGCATAGGATTGCCTGCTAATGCTTAGTTACATGTCTCACACTGAGCCTCCCCCCTTAGCAACCACTACTCACTGGCCATGTTGTCTTCTGCCTGCCATTGACTTGCATGGCAAAATAGTGATTTTAGTTAGAATGCTTAGTTTAGCTATATTTTATTATTTTCCCCAGATCCCATTTGTGCGCCGCTGCCCTATGCTTAAACAGCCGAGATTGTCTAAAAAAAAAATAAAAGTTGATTTTTTTTTATTTTTTAGGCTGTTTGCAATGCCAATGGACTTATACTTGGCCATTGGCCTGCTTCCTGACTGATATGCCTCCTTTATTTGGAGCTGTCAGAACTCTGTTTTGGATTTTTACAGAAATGTACTCGGTTACTAACCGAGTACATTTCTGCAGATTGCACTAGTCCTGCACGGCCAGTTTCAAGCTTCCTGGATCACAAATTCACCTAATTTGCATGGATTTCTCTTGAAAATGGGGTTTTTTGCATACAGGGGCTTAGTCTATGCAGGACTAGTACTGGCGTGCTCGTGCACTCCCCTGCAGGCTGTTCCTGGATCACACCGAAGACATATTGCCTGCTAGAGCTCCTGCAGTGATCCTGCACACCGTGCAAGGCATACAGAATCCGAGGGTTGGTGTTATGACATCACCTGGATGGAGAATGGTCTACTAATATGGATCATGGCTTAGGATGTAAAAAAATTAACACATGCTGAGCACGTAGGAAAATACTTAGCAAGAATTAATTTTTGTCAGCGCTTTGGTCACAAACATTAACAGCAATGGAAAACTTTCATTCCTCAGAGAGTGGGACAATGTCATGTATCACAGAGCTTCTGTTAAAAGATACACAAAAGTCACTGTACATCAGTGATGCATTAAGATATATGAGGATTAATTTTAAAGATATTCCTTGGCAAAATGCACATCATAAAGTAAATGCATACATTACTGTATCTCCCTGTTCTGCATTTCATCTGTAACTCTGCCTAGCTCACTCCTTTAAAAGATAAGTCTGATGTGCTTGCTGAAGTGAAATTAATAATGAATGAAAAAACAGCACTTCATAGCATTTTTGAAAATAATACCATGTTGCACAAAATTTTGTCTGTAGCAAGCTTTAATAACCCTGCACTTAATGAGCTGATCTTAGCAGACCATTATGGATTATGAGTATATTCACAGGAATTTGCTGAATAACTGAGTTATTCATAACCATGCGCAAAACAAATGTTAATATCAATAATCAGCTATGTAGAGAAGAATATTTGAATATGTGTGAAATAAACCAGGATAAAAATTTAATGATATGCCTCTTCTATGTGGATTTGAAGGCACAGCATGCAAAAATACAGGTATGTTTGCCAGTTTCCATATAGGCTAAGGTAAAAAACAGCACACACTTTTTCTTAACAAACAGGTACTGCTTGTATTAATCCATGTTCCTGCAGATAATGGATGCATATGGAAACTTTCAACACTTATTATAGCAATAACCCACGCCTGGGTGTGGGTAATGCGGGATTTAACCACGGTTGGCGTGGTTTGGTCCCGAGGGCTTCGCCCTCGGGACCAAACAAAGACAACCGTGGTTAATCCCGCATTACCCACACCAGAATGAGTTATTATCTAATGACATTATTTAAGAAAATAAATAATTACTTTTCTTAAATAATGGCATTGTATATACCTCTTTGCTGCCCTTCTGCAGCTGTCTGGTATTCAGCAGTTCTGATGTACTGCGTGCCTACAGTACATCAGAGCTGTAGGCAAAAGCAATGTAGAACACAAGATCTCCGTTGCTTTTTACTGTCTCGCTATGTTAAATTGGTGTAACATAGCGTGACAGCTTTATAATAAGCAACGGAGATCTCCGTTACTTATTTTAAAGCTGTCTCGCTATGTTAAACCCATTTAATATAGCGAGACAGCTTTAAAAAAGCAACGGAGATCTGCGTTGCTTTTTTTAAACCTGTATCGCTATGTTAAACTCTTTTAACATAGCGAGACAGTGTTTTATACTAACGGAAAAAGTCCGGGCGACCAGAGCTTTTTCCGTTAGTATGAGGATTTAGCGGCACGCTGGTTGGGCTGGCCAATCAGCGTGCACGTTTTACAGGAGGAATTGTATAAAGGCCATTATACTCTAAATAAATAACAGTTATCAACACATAATTGAAAACATATGTGTAATCAGTCAGACAAGCATTCCTCTTAGCTTAATCAAATGGGACTGTAGTAAGAATGTTCACTATATTATGGGGAATGAAGTAAAGAAGTTATTTACAAGTTATTATTCATTCATATACTGCTAGAGTTGGTGATACTGTCGTACTATAATTGGTAACTATGAAATGCATAGTCCTCAGTGGCCTAGGCGCTATAGGTGCCAGTGATACATGACTATGGTTAATGTGTGAAATTATGTCATTATATGTTGGAAAACAGATGTACATCTACAAATTTCAGAATTATGTATATTATAAACATTAGTAAATAAATTAACAACATGGGAATAGAACCCTTACTTCTATAGAGAGCAGTCACCACGTCTTAATTATTCAGATGAGCTGATTGGCAGAAAAGATACTTAATGGTTATAAAAGTTATCTGATATATTTGAGACAAAGCTATATCTCTAAATTCTGTAGGAATGCTCAGCTATATGTAAGACTGTGGAGCTTACTGTAAGGATCCACTGGCTGCCTCCACAGCTCGGCAACCCTCTGACAAAGCTCCTCTATCACTCCTATGCAGGTCATCGTAGTGGTAGTGAACTTGTACTCCAGTCTGGTAGATCCACATAGTCTTTGGTGCTACCTATCAGTCTGGTTCCAAATGATGATCATTGCGAAGTTCCTTGGCCTGACTCTCATCTGATGCTCCACTCCATCATAGATGGTCAGCATCTGTTTGGTCTCAATACTCCAATGGAAAATGTATTGTAAATGGATAAGCTCTCAAGCAGCAATAGTCTGATCTGTAACTGTATCAAAATTACTATTTAAATGTGGCACTTATGTCATGTTGTCAGATTATTGGAAGATAACAGGCATGTGCTATATGTGGTACCATTCATCCATACCTATTGGGTACTTGTGCAGAGCACATGGGTGTTACACCAAATCTGGAGAAGTTACATGGACTTGCACAAATGGGATTCCAAAACCTGGAATTTTAATGAAGCTCATTAATTATGTATTGCACAAATGGTACTTAAAGATGGGTACATATTATGTGCTCTTACTTTCAGTGATAACTGACTAAGAAATATATGTTAAGGTAAAATGCCACCTGCAAGTAGTTTTGTTTTAGGGGAATATTACATCTGTTAACATTACTCATTCTCAAAGGTATGTGTTTAGACTTATATTTACTGAAAATGTGTGCTTTAACAGAAATGCTTGTAACTTACTGGGGTAATGTTTGATTTCATCTTTATGCATACAGGCATTGCCATCTTCATTAAGGACATGCAGTAATTTCTCATATGCAGTTGTATAGACTGGTTTGCATAGGAAAAGTGAACTGTGCATAAAGATGGATTTATGGATTATCCATATGTCTTATGAGTAACTCTGTACACTCTGTGATGTACAGAAACCCACAGATTCCAACATTATCTATAGGTACTATGTTCTTTTGCTGTAATGGATATTTCTTCATTGTTATTTTTAACACAAGTCTCAATATAAGAAGGAATCATACTCTCTGTGTCCTACTTACAGATACTGAGGTTTTCCAGCACTTTCCGTAAGTTGTTCAATTCTTAGTTTGTGTAGTATTTTAATGGGAAATGCATGCAGGCTGCTGTGACATGATGCTGTTGTCTTTGGACCTTCATTCAGCAGATATATACTGTAAGGGGGTGCAATCCCACAAACAGCCTTTACAGATATCAGAAACTATGTTGATTTTACGACTGTTAAGCATGCAAGCATTGATGTTATTTTTTATATGTCACAATAGTATTTGTCACAGTCAGTGTTTCATAAACATTTGCATTGCACAGGAATGCATACTGTTTATGATGACACTGCTATCCACATAATCATCTACATAACTGAACTCCCACAGGAATATGATCATGTGCATATCACTGTCTTTCAGATGGGAAACAGGCCTTGAGACATTAATTTCTCCCCACAGGAATTGACATCATACTAGATGCTCTGCGACATAGATGGAGATTCCTTGGACATGCAGAGAATACAGTATGGAGTAATGAAGTCTGGGCTGACATCACCATCATTACTAATGCAGTTGGAGTTTACAATAGATCTCATGAGGCCTGTTGATGCTGCTGCTGTGATATGATCTTTCATGGAGACAACAGGTTATGATGCCATGAGAGATCAAGGGATGCCCCCAATGGTGGATGACCATTGGCCTCCAATGGCATCATACTTATCAACCTGTTAGAGCAAGAAATCAGGATGAAGCCATAAATAAAATGGGGACAAATGACCAAAAATAGGGACACTTTTTAAATATTATTCTTACAAGCTTAGAAAGTTGATAGAATAACAAATGTTGCATTAGCATAAATTCTGTGAAAGACATGAAGTTTGAAACTCAAATGTCTGTCATTATTTTCTAACTTCAATTTTTAATGATTTACCACTAATTTGCTAGAAAAAATAAAATTTTATGAAAAAGAGACTAAAAATATGAGGCCAAAATCTGGATATTTTGAAAAAATCTGTACAGTTGAGACATATGGATGGCATCACAATATTTCTTACTTCCCTGCATACGGCAAGCAGAGAGCGATGCATCACCGGAGTGGGATAGAAGCAAGAGTAACAGGCCAAATGTGTATGTGTTACTTTGCATGAAATTTATGACTGTATAGTAAATCATTGCACATTACTGTTGCACACATATTTATGTATTTTCATTTTGGATTTACATCAGTGGACTTGAGCCATGCACATAGATCCACAGAGGGTGATGACAATGAACGTAAGTGTAATGACGTGTACTTTTACAACTGTATTACAGACAGAACAGTGCAACCAACATAGGTTCATAGGTTCATAGGTAGGTACTAGGCTATCTGCCCGAGGGCTTTTATAAGCCTAGCCAGAGTGTGTCAGCTTTCGTCGCTCCATTGATTAATTAACTGAGCCTCTGTCAAGAAGAGCCAGTGAAGTGATCCCAGGGGTGTATTTTCTGTTATCCATCCACTCGTCAAGGTTTCTCTTGAAGAGTGTTAGTGAGGGGCTCTGCCTAATGTAGTTAGGAATTTTGTTCCAAAGCATGGGGAGTCGCTGTGACAGGAATCTATCCCTCCAGCATGTTCTATTTATTGTTGTGGCGAGGTTTAGCTCACTAGAGTGAGTGGCTTGCAGTGACTTGGATTTCTTTAGGTGGAGCATGTCCATCAATTCTGAGTTGGACATGGATTTGTAAGTCAGGCAGTGATTGCCTCTGAGTAAGCAATATGCCACTGAGTACAGCTGGAGTTTTTCCATTCGGGCTGCGTAGGGCATATGTTTGAGACCAGTAATCATCTTGGTGAGGTATTCTGGGTATAACATGTGTAATGCTATCTGCATTAATATCCACAGGCCCATCTACGTCTGGTCAACACTAGGGAACAGCAGTTGAGTGTCTGCATACTGTGCTTCTGTGACCAGTACCTGTTATTGCCTCAGCCTCATGCCTTGGCACTGTTGTTGACTGTCATACTGATATTTCCCCTAACAGAGACAACTGGCCAACAGGTGAAATGTCTGTCATGTGGGTATTGGTAGCCCCTGTTACTATGTGATATATGTCATACTGTCATTATTCTGTTGCCTGCGTACATGACTGGGTTGTCTTTCTCTTTACTTTCCCACTGCAGAATCTGCAGTAAAACATGCAAATTCACAACAGCAGGAGTCTGTCAGTGGTATGCTATTACCTCCCTTTCATACATGTAATTGCTGTTACTCCTACTGTTGTCCTTCGTTAATACTTTGTCCTCCTACCCATTTATAGGATTGACTACATGAGCATCTAGTGTATAAACAAATGGCATGTCTATGTAATACCTACTATATGCTTTAATGCAGTTTGAATGGTTCACGCCAGTAATTATGTGATTAATAATGCTTTTGTTTTTCCCTTCAACAGTTGAAGTTCATCTCTCTTCTGCAGCACTGTATTCCCTGGAGGACTTGTCAAGTGTGTGTTATATTTGTATTCAGCACATATGTCATATATGTTGGATATGTAGCATAATTGTCAACTCGCTGTTACGTAGATTCTGTGACCCATACACGGGCATGACCTCATGGCAAGTCATTATAATCTATAACATTGCAGTGAGATATATGTGTCATATGCCTTTAATGATATCCTGCATGTGATGTAAGCACATTGTCCTGATCTATGTCATCTGCCTATTCTTTTAGCACATCAACTATCTGTATCCTCCATTAGCCCATTCAGTGATCATGATGTAGTATCTGATGTGTCTCAGTATGGATGCACTTGTACCCTCAGATGTGGAGGGAAACTTGTCTGTCCATTCTGACAAGGAGGGGACATTGACTGGTGGACAGGATGAGAACAGTAAGGCCAGTGAACATCATACCCAAGCTGAGACTGCTGCTGATGTTGACAGTTCCACCCCAGTACATTGATACTGGCTATCAAAGAAGACATAAACATGCATCAGGTGTGCATGGGCAGGTGTCAGAGGGTGTGCACCTACTCCTACAGGCAAATGAATGTTCCCAGTGATGTCATGGATCTGACATCTGTACACTTGCCCATACCACAAATCGTGTTGCATACCAGCTGCATGTGCTGCGTGAATGTCAGGAGCACAGACATGGTTTGGTAATGGTGTCATTGGCTGCTCAGAATGAAAGTATGTTATCTGTGGAATGGTCAAGAGAAACTCTGGCTTCTTCAATGTTTAGTTTGTATACTCATGTACATTTGGCTTGTCATGACTCACAATTGCAGGTCAGATGATGCTGTGTTGCCTGAGCCTGCACTTGTGGTCACATCCCGCTTTGCTTACACCTGTGTTTTCTGCCCTGCCCACATGTCCTCCTATTCCTCCTCTGATATCCATGGGATGTCATCTTCAGACATCTGAGGTTCTTGTGGTAGTTCACCCCCACCTGCAGCTGGAAAACCACCATGTGCTTTAGTTAGCATGTTGTTCAGCATGGCACACACTATTATCATCTGTGATACCTTCTCAGGTGTGCATTGCAGTGCACCCCTGGAAGTATTCAGACATCTATACATAGCTTTCAGTAGACAGAACAAATGCTGTATGGTGTTTCTGGCTGTTGCATGCACTCTGTTGTAGGCCTCCTCTGCAAGGTTGGATGGTTCATTGTATGGGGTCTTTAGCTACAGCTCAAGTGGGTATCCACAGTCACCTGTTATGGGAGTAAACACACATTTGGTCAGCATGGATATTATTGGGATGGGTATCCTTAGCTCACATCCTAGCTGTATTCGTGTACTTACCCAGTAGTAGTCCTTCCAGTATTTCATCTTGCTCGAATGTAACCCTCAGTCCACTTTCCTCCATATGGCAGCACTAAAGTGTGTTGCCATAATGTTTCTTATGCTGCCATCTACTGTGCACACAACCTGGCAGTTCAGGAATGGCCAGCATTTTCCATTTATGTGTCAGTCTGCCTCAAAAAATACTGTTGTCTTGATAGGTATGTGTGTGCAGTCTGTTACACCAAGTACATGAGAGAAGCTTGCAGTGATGTAAAACTAGTGTGTTACAGTTCTCCACCCCATGAGGGTGGCTGGAAAGTGTATGAAGTAATCCACATTGCTGCACATTGCTGCCAGAAATTTTACCAGGATACATCTGGCAGCTGTCTGTGACACTCCCACAGCATACTTCATGTGCCTCTATAATGTCCTTGATGGGGTTTCCTTACACAGTATGCACAGATGTGTGGGGCACATATGTTGCATACAGCCTGCACCAGTTGTATGTTTAGCCGGTACCTGTCAATTATTTGCTGGTCTGACAAAAGGATTAGTTACAGACTTGCTCTGACTCTAGCTGCCTGTCTTGTAGGGTCCACAGCCACATCCTCATTTATGGCTTTTATCATTGCAGCATGCTTTAGTTCATTAACTTCAGGCTGCATTTTTCTTTGCTTTCTTTTTTTGTATTGTTAGGAATATGTCAGAATCCATAGTAGTAGCTTTCATTCCTTGTGCTCCATACAGCATGTGCCGAGGATTTCAGAAACAGAGTCAGTGTTGCAGTTTGTTGCATTTCAGTTATGTTGTGAGTGCACAATAGTTTTGGAATTGGATGGGTGTGCACAGAATCCATAGTTATCCTATGCAGAGTAGCTAAGTACCAGGCATTTTTTTTTCTGAAATCGCATCCGTAGCTGGTGTGCTGAAGTCTTCTTTCAGTATGCTGTGCTATCTGTAAATAGCTTCTGCGAACTTTACAGAATCTGGCCCTACATTTTCCCATCTTATACTCTGATCAATTGATAGAAAATTCTTGTGCTCAGCAACCCAGTTGCTTCTATAAGTTATTAATTCATATAACCTAATCTACCTCCCTACCCATTCCTTCTCTCCCCTAGTTCAAGTCCCTTCATTTCCTGTCCATCATGTTTCCATTCACTATTCGAATGTTCTACTCTAACATTTGCATTAGGAGTGCTTAATAAATCCGCTCACTTATAGCATCTCAATATGTTTCAGTGCTGCATGATATTGTATTTATCTTATTTTACTGATGCCATGTGTGCATTATTCTATATGTTACATGTGATTAACATTCATATTAATTTATATAATTACAATATATTGCAATATGATTTATTTCATATATGTTTATATATCTTCTGTTCTTTTACTTTTGGAGTTTCTTCTCTATGTGCATCTGCTGAAAACTAAATAAAATTATCCCATTTGACTTTCTCAGTAAACTAATGCCAATTCATAAATAATGTATCATTTATTGTCCAAACCAGACCCCCGGATTCTGCATGCCTTGCACGGCGTGCAGGATTAGTGCAGGCAATATGTCTGCCGTGCGATCCAGGAACAGCATGCAGGGGCGTGCAAGGACGCTCCTGCACTAGTCCTGCAAAGACTAAGCCCCTGTATGCAAATCACCCCATTTGCAAGAGAAATCCATGCAAATGAGGTGAAATTGTGATCCAGGAAGCTTGAAACCGTCCGTGCAGGACTAGCGTAATCTGCAGAAATGTACTCGGTTAGTAACCGAGTACATTTCTGCAAAATCCAAATTGGAGCCATAACAGCTCCAAATAAAGGCTGCATATCAGTCAGGAAGCATGCCAATGGCCAAATATAAGTCCACTGGCAATGCAAACAGCTTACAAAATGAAATAAATCAACTTTTATTTTCTTTTTAGCTGATCTTGGCTGTTTAAGCGAAGGGCAACGGCGAGCAAACGGGAATGGGGGAAAAATAATAAAATAAACCAAAAATAAGCATTCTAACTAAAATTACAATTCTGCCATGAAAGTCAATGGCAGGCAGAAGACAACACGGCCAGTGAGTAGTGGTTGCTAAGGGGGGAGGCTCAGTGTGAGACATGTAATTATGCATTAGCAGGCAATCCTATGCAAATGAGGGGAATGATAGTGAATTCCAGTTTTCCCCAACATGCTAGTGAGGTCCTAAGAACGAAAGAGTAGGAACAGCTTGGTGCAAGCCTAGGAGTTAGCTGACATCATGGGGGTGTGTGTCAGGCATATTGTAAGTGGACTGGAGGCCTGTGGCTCAGGTATGCTCCTAGCTAAGCACAGCTAAGCAAGGGTGTGTGTCTGAGTCTGCCTAGCACTCTTTACATTGCCTAAGCGGGTGTGCGTGCTGCGCACCGGGTTTTAAAGGAAAGAAAATAAAAAGTTAAACCAGGAAATAGCAGCTCTGTGCACATATGAGCACTCTGTTTCCACAGTGCACCCCCAGACTTAAACAGGAAGGCAATAGGAAGGGAAAACAGCAGTAGGAAGGTAATCAAGGAGAACTAGCATAGCTGGCAGGTGAAATGTATCAGAATCAGCCAATTACACGGGCAGCAGACCAGCCCAGCCCAGAACACTACTATAAACTATGCAAACACCTTCCCCTCTGGTTTTTCCCATACTCTACACCACCGGTGTATAGAAGCAGGGAACTTTTAACAAACAAAACTACAAAATGATAGGGGCTGCAGCAGGCAACATAGAACAACATGTGCAAGAGGCTGAGGGTGGTGAGGATGTGAATGCTGCTGATCAACCCACAGTGAGGAGACAGAGAAGAGTGTACAGACCCAGGGTAACCTACCAGGGGCTACATGAGCTGGAGATAGTGGAGCGCTATAGTGTCGACATGGACCTCCTACAGAAAATTGTTGAGCTGTGCCTGCCACGCCTGGCACACAGAAGTGACCGAGGGGAACCCATCCCAGTGGATACCAAGGTATGTGTTTGGTCTAGGAATACTAGCCACATGTATCTCACAAAGCTCAACTGGGGATATCATGGGGATCTCACAGGCATCAGCATCCAGAGTATTCCACCAGTTCCGGGATGCCATGTCAGCACATGCCAGTGAGCACGTATATTTCGTCAATGGCCAGCAATATGCATCTCTTCCACCAAATAGCAGAATACCCTGAGGTACTGGGTGCTATAGACTGCACGCACATATGCATCAAATCACCACCTGGAGATCACAGTATGGCCCTACCTCAACTGCAGGGACCTCCCCTCTGTCAACTGCCAGTTCATGTGCGATGCCCAGGGCATTATAATGAATGTGTGTGCTGGCTGCTCTGGAAGCTATCACAATTCCCACAACTGGCATTTGATGCAGCTGTACCAGAGAGTTGCCAATGGGGACTTCCCCTACGGTCACCTAGTGGCAGATGCTGGTTACACACTGGAGCTGTGGCTTATGACACCCATCAGAAATGCATACACACCTGAACAAGAACGCCATAATGAGGCACACGCACAGGCCAGACATATAATAGAGCATGTGTTTGGGATGCTCAAGTCACAGTTCCGGTGTCAGGACACATCCGGTGGAGCCTTACAGTACTCACCAGCTACATGTACTCAAATTGTTATGGTATGTGCCATGCTACACAATATGATCCTGTGGAAATAGCTCCAGCAGGAACAGCATGGGGCAGGGCCACACAGCCCCCCACCAATGCCAAGGCCTGCAAAGGTACAGAGTGACTCAGAGGAGGAACAACCTGAGCCTGCCCCAGTAGGCAGATGGAGGCATGCCCAGTATGCCCTGGCCTTGGCAAAGAGGCAACACATAACACATACATTGACACAGTAGGGATCCAGGGAATGACACCTCTCTCTGATACGCACATACAGTAAAAGGGATGCCAAACATGACACTACTTATGCTCAACCATGTATAGGGAGTGTACTATGTGCATCTGAAATAGGCAGCCCTCCAGCACCATCCTCAATCCTGGCACACCCACAAGGTAAGTCAATCAGCCTATCAATTGCCAAATGGAGTAGAATGTGAAGTTACCTGTATCTGTGTTATGGATGTGAGCATGCAAGGGAATTGGGTGGCTGAATGTTATGGCAGCAGATAGCAGGCGCCCATAGTGGCAGCATGACATCTGTAACACATACTGGAGTCGCCATAGTAGCCAGTACTACACAGGGTGACAAAACCCACTACAGGACATGTGCTGGGTGACAAGTGTGTCCATATGACTCACACATGCCAGTCAGGGAGGTTTGCATACCCAGCAACAGTCTCAGTCAGCAGGACAGGTGTAGACAAACCAAAACAGAGCCTGTGCTATGGTCTCTGAATGATGCCTATGGATAACCTCCCCCCCAGGCCTACACAGACAGACTACAGCAGGTCAGGCAGTGGGATGTTAGTTCTGAAGGGTAGGAAGTCAGACAGTAACATGTAGCGCAACCAAAGCTATGACCTGTAGTACACTGATATGCCTTAGGTCAGTATGATAGATTAGAATACAGAACGAAATGGAGTACGTGACATACCAGTACAGTCATAGCAAATGTGTGCAAGTACAAGGTGTGACCCCCTATCCTATGTAGACATGAAAAACAATAAGGTGTGCCCCGCCAATCATGTGTAGAAATGCAGAAACAGTCAGGTCCCCCCCCCAATCCTGTGGAGAAATGTAGTAACAGTCAATTGTGGCCCCCAATCCTGTGTAGAAATGTAAACAGTCAGGTGTGACCCCCCCCACAACCCTATGTAGAAATGTAGTTAACAGATAGGTGTGCCCCCCACTCCCATGTAGACATGTAGAAACAGTCAGATATGTCACCCCCACACCTATGTAGACACATGGAAACAGACAGGTCTGCCCCTTCCCCCAATCCAGTGTAGAAATGCAGTGACACTCAGGTGTACCCCCCCCCAATCCTGTGTAGAAATGTAGTAACATGCATGAGTAGGTATAATACGAGTGGAGCACAGATGCCCAGAGGTGGCCAAGGTAGCAGGATAGGTTGTAGCATTTACACAATACGCAGGTCTGTGTGTGTTAGGATGGTGTGTGTTTCATAATGTGTGAGAGTGGTCAGTATGTATGCATGTTGAGGTAAGACCTGGAGGCCATTGGCCTCTACTGCTGATAACAGGGACAAGCCCTCATGACTGCAGTGCCAAAGACAATCCCCACCAGTATAACACATGCTAGCAGTAAGCCATTGTAAATGTATGGTGGTAATATGTGTCACCATCTGAAAGAATGACATGGCATGGCTGTTGGGCTTGATATACAAGCAGTACACAGGGGAAAGTACCCCAGACATACAGTATATATTGTGTCAATGTAAAATGGAGACATCCTTGGATTTGTACATATAGGTATGCATCACAGTAACTGGACCTGTAGCAGGGGATACTAGTGATGTCTGCCTGAACACCTGCAGATCACAAAGAAGGTCGGACTGATGTATTGGGAATCAGCTGATGTACCTGCACATGCCAACATAACTGTAATACCCCATGCATATCTGTGTGTCAGATGCAAGTAGTGTCCATAGCACACATGCACCCAGCCATACAAACACCACCCACAGGCATCTCTCTGGCAATATCCCTGTTGTGGGGAATGGGTACAGTAAGACCCCACCTGTATATGGCAATAGTGGAAGACTGCAGCATGCAGTGCAGGTGTCCCATGCAGGTGTCTCCCTAGCTGTAGGTAGCAACCTGCCAGCATCCACACCACCTGATCAACACTGATAGAATGTATTGGCATGAACAACTATCACACCTACCCTGTCACCCCAGGAGAATATACTGTATGGTGGTCTGGGACTGTAGGACTGACAGGATGCAACAGCCTGCCACATCTGGCCTGCACCAACACCTAATGCCTCACAGGTGCCTGCCAAAGGCCCATGTCTCACATGTACTGTCAATGCATGTTATCTCATGGACACCCAAATAACAGCATAACACACTCCACGTAAGCCATATGTAAGGCCATGTGGACAAACCACAATAACATGTCCACCATGTCCCACTGCATGAATTGTGGACCAACACTAACACAAACCTGTGATGTGGTGATACCCTTAGGGAAAGTATCAGAGAATGTATGCATAATGTATGGAAGGGGTTAGAATAACAGAGGGGGGTGTGGGAGCATGGGCAGCATGGAATGTGCAGGGTCCGACACCAAGCTGTGTGTACACACTAACTCTGGATGCAAACACATAAATGGGTGGCTACACACCTTACCGCACACCACAATAGGGTAAATGTCCTGACCCATGGCCCCTGACCTCTGGCTAACCTGTGCAAATCTGTACAGCTGTGAGGCATTGCCACAGCAAGATAAGGCCATGCTGCCATGCTGATGGGTGGACAAGTATAGGATCCTCTGCCAGCATTGTACCAAGGTGCTGAACTGGATACAAAAACCCAGCACCAAGTGTCTGCAGCTCCCCCTCCAGAATGGCATAACTTACCATGGATAGATAGGATCTGTCCACAATACCGGACACAGCTGCAGTCACCCTTGTCCCCCAAGTCATCACTGTGAGCAAGAATGTCCACCTGACAGTACATGAGGACAGAAAACATCACTGTGTATAACAGTACACATGTCTGAATACCTCTGCTAACAGCAGTACCATGCAGCTGAAGCAGCACAGACACAATCATCTACAGTATACACTATCCCCTGCAAAGTTTGTCCCCATATTGCCAAATGATCGATGGATACCCTGCAAAAACAGTATGCTACCTGTAAGTGCACAACACAAAGGTCAGCACTGCAGTACAAACTACCTGGCATCGATCCACACATTCAATACAGAAGGGCATACTGGGCATGCTCACACACTTAAACAAATGAAGGCCATGTCTGCAAACAACAGTGGGCAAGATATATCTGGCAGTTGCAGATGTTAGTGCCGACACTCCTCGGTAGGCAGCACTCATGCTTTGCACACACACACTGGATAGGAATACAGGCATATACCCAAGGGCAGCACACTATAATAAGCCAAAAGTAGCAATACACAGATGTGTGGAAGAGAGTGACTGTCACAAGGGGCCATCCATTATGAGGCCTGTCCCACCCAGCACACAGCCAAATGGCTACAACCACATGTGGTTCGGCTGTCACTCATTGTAGACCTTAGCCACTGGTATCTGTCAGCATTACGGACTATGTGGTGCAAGTGTTAGCTGTGCAACTTGACTGTACAAGAAAGTAGAAATATAGCAGCTGTATACATGTACCTGTGGAATATAACCTTGTGTGTGCCCAGATGTGGTGTATCAACCTCTAGATGAATGGGTTATGGCCCATGCACATACACTGCCCTCCCCATAGCCTTACTATGACAAGCCAGCTGTGGTCAACCACTGTGAAATACACCTTTGGGAGAGGTGTAGCCCAGTAATCTCCATGGCGTGTCCTATAACTGCGTACTACTGTAGTGTTTTAAACTAGTTAGGTAGGAGTTGCAATCCCGGACATGGCAACCGTGTGTGTGTGTGTGTGTGTGTGTGTGTGTGTGTGTGTGTGTGTGTGTGTGTGTGTGTGTGTGTGTGTGTGTGTGTGTGTGTGTGTGTCTCTGACTGTGTAGAGAGCAATGCTTTTTAAGGTTGTCACACTCCCTACAATTCAAATGCTCGACTTTGGTAAGGCTACTGATGTCATCCACCTAGAAATACACCTCTGGAAAGATTGTAGCCCAGTAATCTCTGTAGCACATCCCATAACTGCGTACTTCTGTAGTGTGATACAATAGTTAGGTAGGAGTTCTAATCCCAGACTTGGCAAGTGTGTGTGTGTGTGTGTGTGTGTGTGTGTGTGTGTGTGTGTGTGTGTGTGTGTGTGTGTGTGTGTGTGTGTGTGTGTGTGTGTGTGTGTGTGTGTCGGCTACTCACACTCCCTACAATTTGAATGTCCTACTTTGTCAAGGCTACTGATGTCATCCACCTAGAAATACACCTCTGGGAAGTTTGTAACCCAGTAATCTCCATAGCACATCCCATAACTGGGTACTGCTGTAGTGTGATAAAATAGGTAGGTGTTCTAATCCTAGACTTGGCATATGTGTGTGTGTGTGTGTGTGTGTGTGTGTGTGTGTGTGTGTGTGTGTGTGTGTGTGTGTGTGTGTGTGCATGTGTGTGTGTATGTGTAGAGAGCAATGCATTTTAGGCTAGTCACACTCAGTACAATTCAAATGCCCTTCTTTGGCAATCCTGCTGATGTCATTTACTGTGAAATACATCTTTGGGGAAGTGGCAGTCCAGCAATCCTCATGGTGAGTCCTATAACAGCATCATGCTGTAGTATGATATAGAACTTTGGTAGGGGTTCTATTCCCACACATGACAGCTGTGGATGTTTTGTGTGTGTTCCTATGTCTGTGTAGGGAGCAATGCATTTTAGGTTAGTCACATACAGTACAATTCAAATGCCCTACTTTTTCAATCCTGCTGATGTCATTCACTGTGAAATACACCTTTGGGGAAAAGGTACTCCCGTAATCTCTGTGGTGCATCCTATAATGGCTTAGTGCTGTAGAGTAATATACTAGTTAGGTACGAGTTCTAATCCCAGACATGACAGGTGTGTGTGTGTGTGTGTGTGTGTGTGTGTGTGTGTGTGTGTATGTGTGTGTGTGTGTGTGTGTGTGTGTGTGTGTGTGTGTGTGTGTGTGTGTGTGTGTGTGTGTGTGTGTGTGTGTGTGTGTGTGTGTGTGTGTGTGTGTGTGTGTGCGTGTGTGTCTGTGTTTGTCATATGTATCCTGTGTGGAGGTGGTTGTGAGTGAGAATCAACTGGACTCAATGTGAAACGGGTTTTGCAAACTTCTTATATGGTGGGCCAAGTATATATCACAATGCCCACCATACAGGGATAACAGATGTGAAATAACTGAGAGGCTAGGGTGCAAATCCATTCCCCTAAATGTGACATCAATGCCAGATGAACAATGTTAGCAACCCTTGTATTACCCAGGGAACACTCTCAACCCATGTCTCATACACACACACACACACACACACACACACACACACACTTGCCTAGGCAACAGCCGCTATGTTGGTAGTACCCTGCATATTGCCCACTGATAGTAATCATGCTGTGATTGCAGTGGGCTACAAAGGGCATGGCACCCTGTCCATCAGTCCAATAGGCACGTACATGCCGAGAGTGCACCTCCCCCATGTTCCCCACTGGACACCTGCAACACCTGTAGTGCCATCATATGTGACCTACAAAGGACATACCATGCCTGAAAAACAAACCCTGTATAGACAGATGCCACTGGCACCAGGGAATACCCATATCATGCTATCAATGTAGGTGCAGGGTCAACCTGCTGTCCATTAACAGTTCCTGCCACATGAGGCCAGGACTGGCACATCTGATGATAACAATCTGTGTACACAACATGGAACAGACACCCCAGGTACAGTTCCATGTCACTGTACATGCATGTGGAAGGTGTGCACATCCCAGACACTATCCATATCATGGACTAAGGAACACGTACATGGCAAGCAATGCACAGCATAGGCCACACGCAATAGTCACCCAGGTGACTGGATGGTGAATACAATACCCATCTGTGTGGGCAACTCCAGACACTACACTCCTAAGTCACATTGCAGACCATTATCATGTGGCCTGATGCCAAGGTATACCCATTACCTAGCCTTGTATAGCCATCTGGCACTGTCTACCACAACACACTTGTGAAGCAGTGCACCCATGCATGTCAGTACTGGCACCTGTGTCTGTGTGTGTGGTGTATGATGCATATGACCACATTCACAATCACTACATCCCCCATTGGCATACTGAAGCATGCTGTCTGATGTTAGACACCTCCACATACCCTTTGAACATATAATCTCCGTATGACACCTGTGGTGCATGTGATACCCGCACAGTACTGTGTTGTGGCAATCCCACTAGTGATGAGTTGTATTCCTGGCCCTGCCAAGTGTGTCAATGTGTGTGCATCCCTGTGAGAGTGCGGCTGTGCTGACACTGACACCTCTTCATGCAGCCAGGCACGTATACTACACCTGCCATATAGCTGCCATATCCCTATTGCAGATGTCACTCACCATCACATATAAGTTCTGATGGCTCCCCAACAAGTAACCTATGTGGCACACCCAATAGCTGCATGGACATGTGATAGCATTACATAGTCATCAGGGGTTTGATACCCTGTACTGGTAGGTGTGTGACACACGCATGCTTAAGTTTTACTCTCCCACCCCTCCCTGGCTTTTCTATGCCTCTGTCTGCCTCTCTCACTCCCTGTCTAGTGCATGTGGAGACTTACACTTGCATTGCTTAGACAGCAGCATGTGTATTTTAAGTGATGCTCAGGATCAGCTGATGGCCTCTGCACAAATTACAGCCCTCTTCTAGCTGATTGCATGTGGAACATCTGTGGTAAAATTCCCATAGCCAATTGCATGGAAACACACACCAATATCTAGGAGCATCATGTTGGTGTTGGGACTTTAATTCACTGTGAGCAGGAACTCAATATGTTGTTTGGCAAACAGCATCTCAGATAGATTGGGGATTTACCTCTAACAACATACACTGTGGAAACAGGCCAACACACAGCAGGGGGTCTACCTGACCTGACTACAGACTGTAAGTGCTGCTATACTGCATTTAAGTAATGTTGGTTTAACAGGGTGTGTGTGGATATAGCTGTCCTACATGTTGTAATACCTGCCATGTCAGTGATATGTTTATGAGGGAACACCAATCTGTAGGGTCATCTTCAGACTGGCCAGTGTGTGGGGCCTTTTGTTTCAGGTGTTACCCACAGGGCACCTATCTGTGAACTGTAGAAGGTAGTGTAAGGACTGCGGTCTTTAGATGGTGACAGCCGTGAGAGTTATTGACTTCATATCCCTCATAGGACATATGTTGCAACAAACCCTGTTACAACAGTAAATGTATGAGGTTATCACAGCAACATGCCAATACTGGCCCAGTGTATGTGCCTCCAGCCACAACCCTGTCAACCTTTGTACATATGTCATGCAGTAAGGGGTGCATATGTGCTGTACACCATTATTAGTGACATCATATCTGATAACAAGCCAGTGAGATATCAGACTGCTACACATGTTATGTATAGTAGAGGTTATATTTGATGACATAACTTGGACATTCTGTGGTTGTGTGCACAGTACTGAGGTCTGTGTACTTATGGTGATTGTCTGCAGTGTGTGTATTGTTAATATGTACCTTGACCTGTGTAGAGACTGTGGTAGATGTCATTGTTCTTGGCCCTGTTCTATCTGATGTTACATGCTGCTCCACTGTATGTTACCCTATCGACTGACATGTTTTTAGGGCCATACATGCACATGTCCCATACCACAGACAGGCATTAGAGCACACTGTGTAGTGGCCTAGTATATGTATGGTTAGTGTATGAGTGGCACATATGAGGTTGGTGTTGAACAGATAGTCCATATACTGTAATAATCTGCTAGCATACCATATGTGGCTGTGGCTGTATTCACGTTGGTTGTGGTTATGCACTTTCACACAGGTGTATGTTACTCTGTGCTGTGGCATGCCTGTAGAGTCTGCTATATATGCAGGTTCATGTGCATTCCCCAATAGGAAATATAGGCCAGTGTAGAGCCAGTCTGCCTGTAGACCACACAGTGTTTTGTTACATGACTAGCAGCTCAGTGTATGTACCTAGTGAGATGTCATGTCCAGATACTTGCCAAATGTACTGCTGTCGGTGATGGTGTCAGTCATGCCTTGCTATGTAACAGATACATCCCATTGTGTCAACTGAGGTCTTTACCCCCAAGGGACTGTGTACAGAGTGTAAATAGAGGATGGTGAACTATACATCTGCATTACTTACTGTTGATTGTTTGGTAGTCTGTGGCCCAGTCTGTCTTTATTATTGTACTATTTGAAGGCATCGGCCTGGACAACAACATTTGTAAACCTTTCCAGGCTACTGTATTAGTATAACTGTTTCACAGTTGCATTCCTTTGTTTATATGGATGTCAGTGTCTGAACAGCTATATGACATGGCCTATACAACTGTAATAGAACACAAATAAAGGTTTTCCATTTATGTAAACCTGTGTGTGGTGTTACATCCTATGACCCCTCTGTGGGTATATGTTGCAGGCAACTATTGTGATTTGTATGGGTGGCTCATACAGTGTCCAGTTGTTAAGGAGTTAACTGTAGGCATAGTGGCTGTTCCATATTGTGTGCACCTGCTACATATGTATCTTACTGTACATATCTCTGCGTGTGTATGTGTAGCCCCCCTGCACCCCCCATGTTGGGGTCAGTGCCCTCCTGCATCCCGTACTAATTATATATATCAACTCCGAGACTGCACTTTAGTGTAGTGAAGTGCGATCTTGGAGTTGATATATAGATGTAGCAGGGAGTGTGGGGTGCAGGTGGGCTTGCCCTTCTGCTTATATTTAGTGGAATAAAATTTGTTTTGTGTTGTCTTCAGTCAGTATATGTATCCTATCTGTTTTCAGTTTTATGGGATTCATGCTTTTGAGTTTTCTGGCTTATGCAATTCAGGCTTGTGATTATTCAGGCTTCTGAAGGGAATGCACATGTGTGTATTCCCTTCAGAAGCCTGAATATCAAGCCTAATTAAAACTCAAAAGCATGAATCATAAACTGAAAACAGATAGGATACATATACTGACTGAAGACAACACAAACAAATTTTATTCCACTAAATAAGCAGAAGGGCAAGCCCTGCACCCCACACCCCTGCTACATCTATATATCAACTCAAGATCGCACTTCTACACTAAAGTGCAGTCTCAGATATATATAATTAGTAATGGGAGGCACTGACCTCAACATGGGGGGTGCAGGGGGGCTTGCCCCCCTTCCCATACTTGGTGAAAACTGCTATCTTTTGTCTTGTATGTGTTTTTGTGTGTCATTTTTTGTGTTCTGTATATTTTCAGTCTTATAGGTTTCAGGCTTTTGAGTTTTCAGGCTTATGAAATTTCAGGCTTTTGGTCTTCCGGCTTATGCAATTCAGGCTTGTGATCATTCAGGCTTCTGAAGTGAAACCATATATATATATATATATATATATATATATATATATATATATATATATATATAGGTTCATAGGTTTATACTAGGCTATCTGCCCTAGGGCATTTATAAGCCTAGCCAGAGTGTGTTTGGCTTTTGCCACCCATTTTAAATTAATTTTGCTATGCCCTTTTTCGAGGTTAGTATACTGTGTCTCTGTCTAACAGTGACACAGAAGTGATACCCGGGGTAAACCTACGATCTCCCATCCACTCATCAAGATTCCTCTTGAAGAGAGTCAATGAGGGACTCTGCCTAACCTGGACTGGGATTTTATTCTAGAGTGAAGGGAACCTCTGGGTTATGAATCTGTCCCTCCAGCATGTCCTATTTATTTCAGTGCTGAGGTTCAAGTCTCTTGAGCACGTAGCTCGATGGGATTTGGATTTTCTGAGGTGCAGCATGTCCATTAATTCCGGGTTGGACATGGCTTTATACGTCAGGCACAGATCGCCTCTGAGCAGGTGGTATGCCACTGAGTAGAGCTGGAGTTTCTTTAACCGGGCAGCATATGGCATCTGTTTGAGCCCTTTGATCCTCTTGGTGAGGTACTTTGGGGTCTTTCCCGTTGCTGGAGGTCTCTGGTATGGTACATCCCAAAGGGGCATTGTACTCAATTATGGACCTGATGAGGGATGAGTAAAGAGGCACAATGACCTCCCCTGATCTAGATGTGAATCCCTTCATGATTAGGTGGGCTATATAAAATGGTTTTCTAACCACTTTGGCCACGTGGTTGTCAAATGAGAGATTGCTATCAACTTGGGTCCCCAGGTCCCTAATTACTTCTTCTGTACTTAATGGATTACCACCTATGTGGTAATTTGTGGGCACTTTGTTTTTGCCAAAGGGGATGACTATACACATTTTGGCGTTTAGCTTGAGGCCATGGCTCTGGCACCAATTGTCTGTTTCTATGAGGCCCTTTTGGAGGATGCTTGTGTCGGCTGGAGAGTCGATTATGGCACCCAGTTTACAGTCATCTGCGAAGTTGGTCAGCCACAGTCCTTCTGTGTTTGCCTGTACCTCCGAGAAATATATACCGAACAAGAGAAGTCCCAGGACTGTGCCTTGTGGGATGCCACTTGTACCTGGTTTGGAGTCTGACATGGCTCCAGCAATTCTAACCATGTGGGTTCTGTCCTTGAGCCAGTTTGCAACCCATCTAGTGACATGGGGTTTATATTTAAGCTGGTGAGCTTATCTATAATGCCTGAGTGGGGTATTGTATCGATGGCTTTTGCGAGGTCCAGGTAGGCTGTGTGGACCACGTTCCCCTTGTCAATGGCCTTGGTGACTGCTTCAAAGAAATCGACCAGGTTTAAGAGGCAGGATCTTCCCTTAACAAAGCCGAACTGAGTAGGATCCAGTGTCTGTAGGTCCCCAATATCCTTATTTATGAGGTCCATGATGATCCTTTCCATAGCTTTGCAGACCAAGCTAGTCAGGCTTATGGGGCGATAGTTTCCAGGATCCGTTGAGGCACCACCTTTGTGGAGAGGGACCACTGTTGCTGTACGCCACTCTTTGGGTACATATCCTGTAGTAAGGCTGAGATTGAACAGTAGTTTTATGTTTGGGTTTAGCTCTTCTTTGAGTTCATGTAGGACGCAGCCCGGGACACCGTCTGGTCCAATTGATGCTGTGTTTTTTGCTTTGGAAAGGGCGGCTCTTACCTGAGCATCTGAGATGTCAGGGGGGCAGCACTCTGCTGGGATAGATATTCGCCCTTTTGGTGAGGGGGGGGGAGACGTTTGCGCTGAACCTGTCAGCTAGGATGTTGGCAATGTCTGTGGGTTCGGTGT